>NW_024734940.1:4047377-4089877 GCF_018991925.1 Homarus americanus | reverse complement strand
TTTTTGACTCAATAACATTTAAGTGACTTAACATAATTCACTGTAGTGTGGCAACACCTCGTGACGACAAGCCGACAGTCCTCATCTCACCCCACTGCCCCCAACTCTCAAGTGTTGTGGAGACGCTGTCTGTAAATTTTTTTCCCTTCACAAAGAACAACCAACCCATACAGCTGCAGTACAACCCTGTGCCTAAGGCACAGTTGAGAAATGCCTGTTAGACATCCCGAGTTGTTTAACTAAGTGTTTCTGTGGTTTGTAAAAACAGTGTTGTAAATTCTTTGTGGAACCAGCTACATCTGGTACAGGCCAACTACTTGACCTGTCATACTCAATCAACTCCAAGAACTCTACCAGCTCCAAGGTGCATTAACCTATGTGACCTCACAGGATCGTCTGACGACACAAGTGAACCCCGAGTTCGAGTTCGCCATCCATCACCCTTCTAGTGGCTGACCGTGGTTACTCTAGTCAATACCAGACGCCATCACGAATTTTCCAAGGACGTCATCTTTAAACTACACACCAGCAACCCTGACCGTGAATCTCGACCAGCTGACTGTCATCCAATCCGCTGAAGTCTAAGGGATTAAAGGCCAGATTTTCAAGAAATTCCCAGAATTCTTCAATCAAGTCAACATTAATAGGTAGGGCAGGACAGCTATATTAAACACACATTAACATATTCGACAGCACAGCATCACACGTTGTTGTAGGATAATGTTTAACTTATAAGTGTTTTACTTATTATTATTCGATATATATAAATACACTGAAGTTCTCGAGAACCAGTAATAATGTTTTTTCTTGCCAATTATTACGATATTTTTCAAACATTTACTGTAAATGGCTAGGCAAGGTTTTTGTGTAGACTGACTTTTCATGTCTATTTAACACTGATGGATGATTTTTTTTAATTTAATGAGTTCAGATATTACAGATTTGAAGGAGATTTATGATAACGTTTCAGATAATTCTGACGACGCACACAAGTCTGACACTGTACTAGTTACTGGTACTAGTGTGAATACTGAACACATAGAACTAATAGATTCACAAGAAACGCAAGCTTCCTTACTGAGAGACATTTCTGTTGAGAGTAGTGAACACTTAAGTGATCAATCGCATGACAATTTATGTCGTGGAACCCTAAGGTTAGGTAATACGTACAATACAACACCTGATTACGGGCAGGATGCCTCTCAGTCTACAGAATCTCATAGTGTGTCAGAGATTACTTTCCCTCTTGCATCCACGCATCTTTCAGTTAGATCTAAGTTGTCTAGCAACTCACTAACCATGGCTACATCTAATATCAGCATGTCATCTTAACCAACCTAACATTGTTCAAGTATTGCCGCCCAGTAATCGCATCCGCGAGTTTACGGCGGAGGATGACTATCGTGTAACCACATTTTTAAGGCCATGTGAAGATGTAATGAAAAACATTCAAATAACAGGTGATGATGAACGCAAAGCGTTTGTACGCGGTCACATCAAAGAAGGAAGTTATGCTAGCCAACATTTGGACGCTAGCGGTCTTGCACATCCTACTTATGCGAAGTTTAAGAAGACTTTCATTTGTCTATATGAATTAGGCGCACAGCAGGATCACCTGAACTGGATGTTTAGGTGGGTTGATCATCTGCCATGGACGTTACGTGCAGAAGACACGATGAGAAGTGTTTCCCTTGCTGGAGAGGCCTGTCAACATATCTTAACCAATTTTGATGGTTCACCCTGGGTGGACGAGCACAATGATATGTCTCTAGACAGTTTTGCACAATTAATGGAGTTCCTTGGTTTCATCCTAACAATCCGTGACCCGGCATATGTTCATGCAAAGACACATGATTATAAGCCATACGAGAATATTTTGGAATATGTAGCCAAGATCGCTATTAAGGCATCACGTATTCCCCTAGCAAGGACAATAACACCTGTAGCATCAATTCAGCAACGAGTTCCTAAGAACTCAGCAACAAAGAAGCAACATTTAGTATGCACACATTGCAAGAAAAATGATCATACTGTTGATTTTTGTCGCCAACTCCAACGAAGTGGTGCTAAGCCTAAAAACAAACCAATCCCTCAAGCACCACAGCGACTAGGCCCACCTAATACTTATGCAACAGCTGCTCAAACCAGGTCTGCTTCAGACCAGACAGCTGACGTGTCGTGTTTATACCATGATTCTCCCACCCATACTACGGAGGATTGTTCAGCAGTCCGACGATTTAGACAGATAGGGATGGAGTTACCCCAGGTATCCCACCACGGTAAATCGAGTCGTCGCTTTCACAAGAAGTCAGGGAAGACCAACGTCAGTCCCATACCGACATAGGGTAGCTGCACCACAACCAACACGTGAAAACGCTTCTGCTACAGCCTCGTTAATAGAGTCGCGAACCAAAGCGGAAGTGTTATCAATTCCGGCGAGGGTTGGGTCAGTCAAATAAGCGTTAGACATTGACACGGGTACTTGTGCAAACATACTTTCTTTGGCATCCTATCAAGAGTTACAACGTAGATCACCTCACCGAGAATTTTTTATTCGACCTACTGACACCGATCTCTCAGGAGTTTCCGGTACTCAGCTGGACATAACAGGAAAGGTAACATTACCACTACGCTTTTCTGGACGTGGTATATCCTTTTCTGCAGATTTTTATATAGTCCAAGACTTTAATTTACCAGCTGACGGTTTAATAGGTCTTCCAACTCTTAAGACTAATTTGATAGATATTCAGCGAAGCAAACATACTATCACTGTTAATGGTATTTCCTTCAGTGCCATTCACACGTCTGTACCGTTGCTCTCTGCAAGGGTGAATATGTTGTCCAACACTCCTACTACGAGGACGATGGATTCCCCAGCATGATTATAGCATCAATAGTTGGACGATCGTACCTGCAGTTTTAACGGGTACTTTCCATTTTGAGAATGAGGAAATCACCAGAGCCACTGTTGTTTTACCTGCCGTGTACACGGGGACGGATGTAGTCTGTCTTACGGAAACATGCAAGGTTAAAGGCTTATCGTGCAAATCTACATTGAGCACGATTCGTCCTGGTGATTTAACAAACGTTCTAGTTCTCAACAGAACAGACGTGTTACGAATATTAAAAGAAGGATGTTATTTGTGTTATTTTCTAGTTTATCATAACAATGTTGCCCAACAGCCTACGCAATTACCAATTGGTAGTGTTTCACCTTCAATTAAACAAACCAGACAGGAGAGGATAGATCAAATAACACCACATGTTAAGGTGATTGATCAGCCTCAAGGCAAGACTAGGCTCCTAGAGTTACTTGCCGACTACCGAAACATCGTAGCTTTACCTGGGGAACAGCTAGGTCACAAAAATTTTACCTCGCATCGCATATCCCTAAAACAAGGCACAAACCCAATTTACATATCAGCTTACCGACTATTTCATAGCCAGCTTGCTGTAGCCGAGGACATGGTTCAGGATATGTTGGATCATGAGGTTATCACACATTCAAAATCCCCTTTCAATAGTCCACTATTTTTAGTCCCTAAGAAGGATGGAGGTTGCGCCTAGTAATTGATTTTAGGCGCGTCAATGAAAATACTATCCCAGGTAGGTACCCAATGCCTGTCTTGAGTGATGTTTTACAATCCTCAGGCAAGGATAATGCTGTATTTAGCAAACCTTGATTTGCTTAGTGGTTATTGGCAAATACCTTTGGATGAAAAATCTCGAGAGATTACTGCTTTTAGTACTCCTTTGGGTCATATTGAATTTCTGCGGATGCCTTTTGGTCTCAGAAATGCCCCACTGACTTTTCAAAGGATGATCAACACCTTGTTTGCAGGGTTGATAGGGACCAGAGTATGTGCGCCTACTTAGATGATCTCATCGTAGTCACGGGTGTAGATATGCATATTGCTAAATTCCGTGAAGTTTTCCAAAAACTTTCTACAGTAGGACTCAAAGTCAAACTTTCTAAATGTGAATTTTTAAAATCCAGAATCCAGTTCCTTGGTCATGTAGTTGACGGTGACGGCATTCATACAGTTGATGACAAAGTTACGGCTGTTGTCCAGTTTCCACGTCCTACAACTGTTGATAAAGTATGTAGTTTTCTTGGTTTATCTGGATATTATCTTTCTTTTATTAAAGGTTATGCGACATTAGATTCACCCTTGACTAAGCTACTTAGGAAGGATGCAACTTTTGTATGGAATGCTGAGTAAGAAGATAGTTTTAGTTCATGGAAGACAGCACTTACCAATGCCCCTGTTTTAGCATTTACTGAATACTCTCAAGAATTTACTCTATGCACCGACGCCTCAATACAGGGAATCAGCACTGTACTTATGCAGCTGGACGCACGAGGAAAATATAGAGTGATTGCTTTTGCAAGTCGTAAACTTAATGATGCCGAAACACGTTATTCAGTAACACATGAAGATAATTTCTGCCATGTTGCTTTTGATATTGGCAGTAATGTTTGTGTGTGAAGTCATGTTTTTTTATGTTATTATAAGTCAGTGTCATCCAAGATGAAAATTGTTCATAACATTTTAACCCAAAAGGCACTAAAGAAAAGGACCACTGTTGTAGATAAAAACCCTACAGTAGTAGAGTCCCCAGCTTAGTGTTTACACATATGTTTATAACAAGGTTAGGGTTGTATAGGATGTAATGTACTCTGTGAGCTTATTTAGGGTCTCACGGAGCTTGGCCGGTGGTGACCGAGCGATGTAATGGCCCCTGTCTCATCAACAGAAGTCTTATATAAATGGGTTATTTACATCTGATTTATTTTCAGATTCATCCCTTGTAATTTTCCACTATATGTGAGGACATGAACTGAACACGTGAACGGCAGCTTTCCCAAGACGGAAAAGCCCATATGTCAGCATCTATGTAAGCGCTCACCAAGGCAACGCCTTCAAGCAGTCACTCACACCAACTAATATCGAAGGGACGTTGATCCACGTTTATATTACATAAACGCCGTCCTTTCTCATCACACTCATAAATAGTGGAACTTACGGTTGACCTACACTCAGGAATTATAAAAACATAATACTTTTCTAATTTAACAAGAAACTTCAATTGGGTTTCGTTACTAAAGCCCAATATAATATATGTGAACCAACCTGGTTAATTGGGAATTAACCAACCATTTCTTATAGGTGGCAGCAACGGTGGTCAACGGATATCTCTTTCCGGCCTACATACCAAGACGTCAGTGTTTTGTGAAAAAAAAAAAAAAACACCCTACAGTGACGCGTTACAAACATTATCCGAGTGTTTAGAATATCCTGTATTGAGACGATAGTAAGTGAGTGCTTCTCATTCTGTTTGTACAGCTGTTGTGGTTTCGCGATCATTGATTGCAGTATTTCCAGTGTCGTCAGACAGTCCCCCATATATACGGGATTGCAGAAGATTTGACATTCAGTGGAGGCGACATCGTATCAGCGCATAGCCTACAGTGGGAGGGAAGATTGACGTCAACCACACGCCTACAACCCACCCCAAAACAGATAGCAGCTAGACGGATCGCGTTTTCTATACAGACGCCATAACTCCTGTATTAGGTATTTAAAGAGTAAAATACTTTATACACAGTGAGACTCTATAACTTCTCAAGTGATTGTTACAACTAACAGTCATAACACCATATACACAGTTGGTAAAGGTAGAGGAATTATGTTCTCCCCATTACTGTGGCATACTGGTTTAGAAGAACAGATATATATATATATATATATATATATATATATATATATATATATATATATATATATATATATATATATATATATATATATATATATATATATATATATATATATATATATATATATATATATATATATATATATATAAACACCATATACACAGGTGGTAAAAGGTAGAGAATTATTCCCATTACTGGCATACTGGTTGAAGAACAGATATATATATGTAACGGTCGGAATTTACTGGACTTTAATTTTTCACTTGACTTGGGGTTTATTAAAATTAATAGATGGTAATGGCAGTGGGCGCCCTTTAGGGAAAATCCCGAACCAGCACAAGAACACTTAAATCTACTACACAAAATGAATTGTCCGTGACCCGTGGAAGGATAGCGTCTGTGACTGGGATGAATGAGACACACTGTAAAATTTAGACACTTATATTCCCTCAACACTACAAACACAATCAAATAATGGTACACCAATATGCACCTCTTAACTTAAACTTAAACACTACTCTGAGATAAAAGTTATACATGATATAAATTATTAGAAACACAGGCAACAATAAATTTGAAGTATTAAGAAATGTTGCTTACCCATGAAACAGGCCTTAAAGGCTTTCACAAAATAATATCAGTCACTGAGGAAATGGTAATAAAAATAAGAAATTAAATACTCTACAATGAATAGGCCTTAAGGGTTTTCAACAAAATAATATCAGTCACTGAAAATGGTAATAAAAATAAAAATTAAATACTCTACAATGAATAGGCCTTAGGGTTTTCAACAAAAGAATATCAGTCACTGAGGAATGGTAATAAAAATTAAGAAATTAAACACTCTACAGTGAATAGGCCTTAAGGGCACTCAACAAAATTATAGCACCCCAACAGATGCACACTTCCTAACCTAACCACTACTCTGGGGAACAAGGTTATACCTGAGATCAGAATTATGCAGAACAATTAGATGCATTAAAAGAATCAAATCACCGTATCACTCTGGTTCCACTTAATGACACAAACATTCAAAAACACTACTATCAAAATTATTTAGAAATATTAACCTACGTCAAGATAATATCAGTAACTGAGAAATGGTGTTAACTACACCGTAATAAGGAAGATAAAATGTTCCTCTAGGTATCTCCTAGAGTCCTAGACTCCGGTCTCAGTGTGTGACCATAAATATACTCAGATAGCCTCAGTGTACTCCCCAGTGCGTCCATGGGCAGGAAGAGTGAGCCAATCAGACCTTGTGCGGTTGAGAGGCTTTAGCTTCCCGTTAGCAAGAAGGTTTCACTAAGCGGCTCCGGACATGTGGTGTTGTGAGCCGGCGTGTTTAGCACGTCCGAGTGGACGGCTAGATTCCCTCAAAGAGATCCTGGTACCCGCTAAACAGTAATGGCCTATCAATGATCTCCGGTCGCTTCCAGTCAAGTGGGTTCTGACGGAAACCTGAAATGAACTCACTGTTAGCTCTAGTTTACTTTACCACTGCCTATCTAACCCTGTCTGAGATCGAATGAGACTTACTTGTTATACTGCAATAGCGCAGCACAGGTGACTAGGCCACGTGACTATTTCTGTGCCAGACGGCGCGGGGCGTCTTGTTTTTATGAATCCTCCCTTGACGAGACCTATGGCGTCGCGTCCTCCTCAAGCGTTAGCTTGAGCCTGTGACATATTTTCCGCCTAACTAATAACTCACCAGGACACCGTAACATTATTGAAACTGATAAACGATCTATAATAATTTCAAATTCAATAATAGTCCCTTACTTCATGAATCGCATCATCATTAATTCGGTAAATTACATTTAATATCATATAGGCCTAGTTCCGCAGTCTCTCGCTATGAGTAGGCAGCGCTCTCTCCCCTCAGATGACCTTGAACGCTCAGTATCGCTAACGGCGGGGCATTTGAAATTACTCTGAAATTTCTGAATATTACATATATATATATATATATATATATATATATATATATATATATATATATATATATATATATATATATATATATATATATATATATAAACACCATATACACAGGTGGTAAAGGTAGAGGAATTATGTTTTCCCCATTACTGTGGCATACTGGTTTAGAAGAAGATATGTATATATAAAACGTAAGTGTAAATATGCAATAGCAATCCAAGATATTGTTATATGTGTTACATTTATTGCTACAGGAAGATGAACTGTTACATCTGCTACAGTCCACGTTGAGTTTATGTCCATAACCAATACTGAGTTATTAAAAGTTGTTGAATTATGGCAACAATCCTGTTAGCTGAAGTGAACATTAGATTCTGCAAATGATTCGTTCACTGCCCAGGGTGTGACAGGACGTGACTGCAGTTGTCGTGACTACTCATCAATCAACATCCTGTCAACAAAATTCTTTCGTATGGCATGAATAACCCCCAGTTACCAGCACCCTAGCACCCCCTAGTGATGACAAATATCTGGTCATGAGAGATGGTCTCAGCATTCTGAGGTATGGTGTGGTGGATGACCTAGTGTAACCAGGAGCGGTAGTTTGCTGTACTCAGAAGTTTGGTGAACAGTGACCCAGTCACCGGACCTTGGAATCAGCTATGAGTGACACACGCAAGTCTACGGATTACGGCAACAATTTCATATTGTCATGAAATTCTAGAAAGGATTCTTCAATCAAGCCTACAAGAAATAGGTAGTATCTAGGTATACATTAAATATATACACACATTTACATGTTCGAGACATAACTCCACATTGATAGGACGATAGGTTATGTCATTGTTGTAAGTGCTTACTTATTTTAATATAAACTGACGTGAAATAATTCCCAGTATTTATTAGACATAGAAAATGTAGACATTTTCTTTTGATCCCAGGGAGGATAAGAATGTTCATAATTTTCAAACTACATATTTTAATTATGTCAAACACACATCTTCTTAAAATAAAAATATGATAGTTCTACAAAAGTATCACAGTACTATTGCTCTCCACAAAAATGAATGTTTCGTTGAAAGAGTTTTAAGCACCACACACTCATTCATCTAGCGCGATTACAGTAGCAAAAGTTGTACATTGCTAAGAAGATGCGTTCTTAAACACGAAGTAGAAGATTATTTCTGCCATGTTACTTTTGATATTGGCAGTAATGTTTGTGTGTGAAGTCATGTTTGTTTCTGTTATTATAAGTCAGTGTCATCCAAGATGAAAATTGTTCATAACATTTTAACCCAAAAGGCACGAAAGTATAGGACCCCTGTAGTAGATAAAACCACTACAGTAGAGAGTCCCCAGCTTAGTGTTTACACACTCTACTAAATAAGCTCTGTGAGCTTATTTAGGGCCTCACGGAGCTTGGCCGGTGGTGACTGAGCGATGTAATGGCCCGTCTCATCAACAGAAGTATTACATAAATGAGTTATTTACATCTGATTTATATTCAGATTCATCCCCTGTAATTTTCCACTATATGTGAGGACATGAACTGAACACGTGAACGGTAGCTTTCCCAAGAGGGAGAAGCCCATATGTCAGCATCTATGTAAGCGCGCACCAAGGCGACACCTTCAAGCAGTCACTCACACCAACTAATATCGAACGGACGTTGATCCACTTTTATATTATTACATAAACGCCGTCCTTTCTCATCACAATCATAAATAGTGGAGCTTACGGTTGACCTACACTCAGGAATTATATAAACATAATACTTTTCTAATAAAACAAGAAACTTCAATTGGGTTTCGTTACTAAAGCTCAATATAATATATGTGAACCACCCTGGTTAATTGGGAATTAACCAAAAGTTACACACAACTAGAAACGTTAGCTGTTGCTTGGGCACTGAATAAGTTTAAAGAAATAATTTTTGGTTTTAAATAACCGTCTATACAGATCACTTGGCATTGACAGAGCTGTTTCACGGTAAAAATCTTTCAGGTAGACTAGCACGCTGGTATATGACCCTTCAAGAGTTTGAACCCGAGTTCAAGTATTTACCGGGACGAGCGAATGTGGTCGCAGATGCTTTGTCCAGAAACATAGCACCAGTGATGCCTCTATCATCGTTCTCCCACCCGCAAGTAAGGGATGAACAACGACTCTATCCATTGTGGTCTCCAAAGTTACCGCTTCCGTTCAATCAATTTGAACTACGACGAGAAATACTCCTTCGCTCCAAGCAGACAACTGAGAGTATTGTTACGCAAATTGTCGTACCTGATACACTTCGTGAAACGATACTAACGATACTAACATTATATCACGATGCTTCCCAAGCAGGTCACCCCGGACGTGACAAATGTCTGGCGGAGGACAGAAAGAAGTATTTTTGGAATACTATGAAGAAAGACATAAAATTGCATATTGCTAAGTGTTTGTCATGTGCTCAGCATAAGGGACAAGGGCACCGGCTCCAATTCTATAATATCCTACACCAGAACGTCCGTTTGACACAGTCGCGATCGACTTGTTACAACTTCCGAGGAGTCATCAAGGATCCTCGTTCGTCCTTGTGTGTGTGGATCATTTTCCTAGATTTGTGATTTTAATCCCACTGAAGGATAAAACAGCCGAATCTGTGGCTTATGCCCTAGTTATTCACCTCATATCTCCTTTTACTACGCCCGAGGTTCTTCTCTCCGATAACAGATTAGAGTTTAAAACCAACTTGTAGCTCACATATGTCGACAATACGACATCCAACAAAGTTTTATCGCAGCCTATCATCAACAGGCTAATGGTCTTGTCGAAAGAACCAATCGCAAAATCCTAGAGATTCTTCGTCCAATAGCTAGTCAAATGCACTATGCATGGGAAGACTGGTTACCGCAAGTCGCCGCATCTAGTAATGGGTAGATCAACAGCTCTACAGGCAAATCACCCTATTATATTGCTTACGGCATAGGCAAACGTCTACAGTATGACGTACTTACAGACAAGCAATGCCCATTCTAATGTGGACGATTTCGCTACCAGGAAAATCAACTTATTCACAAATATTCTTAGCCAAGTACATAAACATTTAGGAACGTCACGCGCTGAAATGATATACAAGCAACATAAACAAGCTAAACCTGTAATGCAAGGAATAGGCAATGCTGTTATGGTGTGAGAACCTGAACGAAAGTCCAAGCTTTCACCCAAGTTTGACGGACCATTCCGCATTATTGCTAAAGAAGCGTGCAACAAATTTAATACTTTGAAGCCAAACTCACAAACCTTAGATGTTGTGCATGCAGACAGACTTAAAAAGGTCCATTCAGATTCATTCCCCAGGAATGATAATGAAGTACCAGACATCGATGTCCCAGACACAACTGTTCAAACGGCAAACACGTCAATTACACCCAATGTATCTGATGATTATTGTTTAAGACTACGTTCTGCAAAACGTATATAATAATGTTACTAACATTTCTACAATGATATTAACACGAAAAGACTTCTGAGTCTAATCATTTATTAATTTTTTATAATTTCATGAATTCAGTGCCTACACTGGAATGGTTCATTTCATATTCCAAGCATTTTGCATGCTACAAAAACTTTAACACAAGCTGTACCTATTAACAAACGAACTAATTGCAAGTATGGTTGAAGCAGGGTTGAAGCCTTACAAATAGCCAAGACGTGTTATCTGTTAACTCCAATTTTCGCAGATGCAGAAGAAGAATAGTACATCCTTCTGTTAGAGTCAACTCTCACGCACTAAGCTTTCCTCATGCACGTAACTATGCTAGTGCAAAGCAAATTAATGCATGGCATGTAGAACCTTTCCCATTATACTCTGATGACACACTTTATACTTTGGATATACCAACCGATCTTTTACTAATAGATGAAGACTACTCTTTGTTAGAAGTGAATGATTTTAGAGTATTATCACGGTGTAAGTCATCATGTACACATTTACACATATGCCCAGCCTATGTGTGCACGTTTATTCTGCTGCACACGAAATATGCGAAATGGCGACCATACAAACTAAAGTTTGCACAGCGCTGAAACAATGAAACTATACACCGATTTTCCTGGAAAACTGTGTTTCATGCACATCTACATAATGTTCAGTATATATATATATATATATATATATATATATATATATATATATATATATATATATATATATATATATATATATATATATATATATATATATATATATATATATATATATATATATATATATATATATATATATATATATATATATATATATATATATATATATATATATATATATTATCTTGATAAAATCACACGGGAAAATGGAAACAACGGAGCACCTTAGCTTTCGTCTTTATTCAAGACATCTTCAGAGGCAACTGAAGATGTCTTGAATAAAGACGAAATATCCACGTTTTCATTGTGGATTTACATAGAAATATATATTTATATATATATATATATATATATACATTTATATATATATATATATATATATATATATACATACATATAATATATATATATATATATATATATATATATATATATATATATATATATATATATATATATATATATATATATATATATATATATATATATATAACCGGTCGGAATTTACTGGACTTTATTTTCTCACTTGACTTGGGGTTCATTAAAGATTATTAGATGGTAATGGCAGTGGAAGTGCCCCTTTGAGAAAAATCCCGAACCAGCACAAGAACACTTAAATCTACTAAACAAAATGACTTGTCCGTGACCCATGGAAGGATAGCGTCTGTGACTGGGATGAATGAGACACACTGTAAATTTTAGACACTTATATTCCCTCCAACTACAAAAACAATCAAATAATGGTGCACCAATATGCGCACCTCTTAACTTGAACTTAAAACACTACTCTGAGGAATAAAAATTATACATGATATTGAAATTATTAGAAACTCAGGCAACAATAAATTTAAAGTATTAAGAAATGTTGCTTGCACACATGAAACAGGCCTTAAGGGTTTTCACAGAATAATATCCACCACTGCGGAAGTGGTATAAAAATAAGAAATTATTAATTCCACCATGAATAGGCCTAAAGGGCACTCAATATAATTATGTTACACCAACAGATGCAGGCCTTAAGGGTTTTCAACAAAATAATATCAGTCACTGAGGAAATGGTATTAAAAAATAAGAAATTAAATACTCTACAATGAATAGGCCTTAAGGGCACTCAATATAATTATGTTACACCAACAGATGCACACCTCCTAACCTAACTTAAACACTTCTCTGGGGAACAAAGGTTATATCTGAGATTGAAACTATAAAGAAATTTTAAATGCACACAGCATACATTAGTAACTGAAAAAATAGTATTAACTACACACAAAAATATTGTCACTATTATAAAGACGTTACTGAGTCCAATACCCGTGAACCATGCTCCCTAACCTAACACACACACAGATTCCACCTGCACTCCGTAGTCGTTTAAGGCACAACCAACAGGCACCCGTAGTTGAAGGCCCAAATCAGCCTTTCTCCACCTTGGAAAGTGTACCTCTAAACTCCACTGACTCTTGGCCCCAGGGTGCGACCCTGTATCACTCAGCTAGCTTCACTTTACCCCCGGTACATCCATAAAGCGGAAGGGAGTGATCCAATCAGACCGTGTACAGTTGAGAGAAGCCTTAGCTTCCCGTTAGCAAGAGGGTTTCACTAAGCTGCTTGAAACATGTGGGGTTGTGAGCCGAGGTAGAGGAGGGCTGATGACCCCAACGATTGTCCCGTCGTCAGCTGGGCACCCAGACGGCTAGATTCCCTCAAGAGATCCTTTGATACCCCGCTAAACAGTGACAGGCCTACACTGATCGGTCCAATGGCGACAATCGCCACCCTCAATCATCAACGGCAGTCTCAAACGGCAGTCAATCTCTCGCAGTCAAGTGGGTTCTGGCGGAAACCCTGAAATGAACTCACTGTTAGCTCTAGTTTACTTTATCACTGCCCTATCTAAACCCTGTCTGAGATTGAATGAGACTTACTTGTTATACTGCAATAGCGCAGCACAGGTGACTAGACCACGTGACTATTTCTGTGGACGGACGCGCAGGGATGTCCTGTAGGTCCAATAGCTTTCACGTGACTGAGGACCAGCCAGCGTCGCGTCTCTCCAAGGCGCTAGCTTAGGCCTACGTGACATATTTTCCGCCTAACTAATAACTCCTTGGGACACCCGTGACATTATTCAGACTGATAAACGATCTATAATAATTTCAAATTCAATAATAGTCCCTTAACTTCATGAATCGCATCATTATTAATTCGGCAAATTACATTTAATATCACTTAGGCCTAGTTCCACAACCTCTCGCTATGTGCAGGGAGAGCTCTCTTCCCTCCGACGACCTTGAAAGCTCAGTATCGCCAATTGCGCGGTGTTTGAAATTACTCTGAAATTTCTGAATATTACATATAGATATATATATTTATATATACATATATATATATATATATATATATATATATATATATATATATATATATATATATATATATATATATATATATATATATATATATATATATATATATATATATTTTTTTTTTTTTTCTCTCTCTCTCTTCCCTGAAGAAACTAACGTCACTTTACGATGCCAAGATGATGGTAACCAGTTAATTGTGAAAGGGTGTTATAAGGCTCCGGATTCCTGCTCAATAACCTGTAGTTCGTTCAAAAACCTTGCCTTCCCATCATCATTTTGCATTGAATTTCATTCTCACTTTGGATTTGATTCCATTGTACCAATTTTCTATTTTGACTTAGTGAACTCAATTTTATGTTAGATGAATTAAAACTTATTTCTTATCTGAAAGAGTCACATGTTACAAAAATTTAAGATAAACTGCTATTTTCTTTGTTTTTCACGGGATTTGTTATACCCATTTTACCTATTCCCACTATTGTGTAATATTGGTAGTAATATTATTGTTTTGTGCCTAGAGATCAATATCATTTCAATTTACCATTGTACATAATACTCTTCTGTAAGGCACTTAAGACTAGGACCCTGGTAAATGCTGAACCCCAGGTTGCAGTTGCTTCAGTTTAGTATTTTCACACTTATCTATGTAACATGGGTAGGTTTATGTACAGTTTTTTTTTCTCGGCGAGAAGCTAATTCCTCGTAGAAACTTGGAAGGTGGTAACCGAGCGATGTATTAGCCACTGTCTCATGGCAATAACAATTATATAAATTTGGGTTAATACATTTAGTTTATATAATCCACTGTAATTTTCCAAAAGCTGGGAGGCACCATGTGCTGTTTCCGTGAGACGAAATTCCTCTATCAGTAGGCCGACCTTGAGCATGTAGGGTTAGCCCTGCCTCTCCTTCAGAGCCCCTCACAGGCACCAGTCCTCACAGGCAGCAGTCCTGACTTGAAGCTCATGAGAATCGGCCGGGTGACCTGACTCAGTCAAGCTGAGCCCCCGTCCTTAACTAACACTCACAGTTTACAGTGTAAATTACAGTGCATCTACTATCTGACTGTGTCCAATATAGTTTTATTAATAAATACAGAAAAGACCATTTTGCTTTGTAACGTAACCCCTCAACTTATTTATATATAAGGCAAGTTAAGGGAACTCTACCCAAAGCTTATATATATATATATATATATATATATATATATATATATATATATATATATATATATATATATATATATATATATATATATATATATATAAAACAAAGAAGTATGTCTGTGTGTTTGTGTGTTTATGTGTGTGTGTCCACACGAGAATCTCGGAAGCTACTTTACCGATCTGTAGTGATGATGGATGGTGTTATATGTAGTGATGATGGATGGTGTTATATGTAGTGATGATGCTAAAAAAAATTTACTTTGCTGTACCGTTGAAGTGAAAAACACGGTGGAACTTACATACACCGTTAATGAACTATTGATGGAAGAAGAAGTTTTGGGGACTGAACAGTGAGACAATGTAGAGCCTCCCGGTGGGTGGCGTTCTACCGTGGCCTTGCGGATTAGCCGCCCAGAGGGCGGCGATTCTGCTAATGTATATATATATATATATATATATATATATATATATATATATATATATATATATATATATATATATATATATATGTTGATAAAAGAAAACATAAGTTCTGCTTGTACCATCCTCAAGGGTGAATACAGACTGTAGAGTCTGTACTACCCCTGAAGATGAATTACACGAAACTTGGGAACTTCGTGTTTTCTTTCTCTCCTTGTATATGCATATACCTGATCACGCGCACCAGTGATTTACTTGCATATACATATATATATATATATATATATATATATATATATATATATATATATATATATATATATATATATATATATATATATATATATATATATATATATATATATATATATATACATATATATATACTTTTTGTTTTTAAATTCTCTTAGGACCGGAAAAAATTGCTTGTACATTTCATTTACACCGACAAAAATGGGTTCATAATATTTTCATGCATGATCTTTTATTTTTAATATTTATTTGATACATATACACGATATATTTTTTATTACACCATTTCATAAAACCTGGAATGAGCCTAAGATAATTTTCCCACAACTAACTTGAGGCGAAAGAATACATCTTACTTAAATATGACAAATAATGACTACAATCAATGCGTAAAAACTACTTTGAGACTAGTAACTGATGGCTTGGTTGGTTATTTGTGGGGGATTAACGGTACCGATAAGAATTATGATGCTTTATATTTAAAATTTAGTTGGTTTAGATAAAGTTTTATGATTTATAATATTCTTTTTTTAACAATATATGACGATGGACACCCCAAATCCTAACACTTTCCTGAGGAGAAATATAAATACTTTATATATGATAAATCAGAAAGAAACAGTGAAAACAAACAACTTCATGATTATAAATTACAGTCGAAAATTAGGTTTAAAATCTCTTAATTACTGCCATTACAGTCAACAGCTGGTACATGCTTCCCTCCAGCTGACCCGAGCTAAGCGTGGTCTAGGGATGAATCTTTAGACGAGCATGAATGGTACCGCTCTTGCCTCACAAGCGAGATGTCACGGGTTCGATTCCCGGGCCGGTGGAAAGTTGTTCAGACACACTTCCCAGCCTCCCTTGGTCCCTGTTCACCTAGCAGCAAAGTAGGTATCTGCTGTAAATCGAAAGTTGCGAATTCGTATTCAGGGACAAGTTGTTGGATTTTCCAATAACTTGCTTAGACATAAAACATTGACTCTTCAGGCTTCTACGCCCTTGACTCTTCAGGCTTCTACGCCCTTAACTCATGAGACATAAAGGCAAGCATGAACTTAGCATGCTTCCTTGTTGGGCGCTGTAAACGCTTCTGCGCTTCACCTTACACAAGGATGTAGGGGGGTGCCCAATAAAAAAAAAATATATAAATAAAAAATCACAAGAAATACCTGTCTTAATATTTCACACATTTCCCCGGGAGGGTAAAAAGATAAAGAAACCTTAAGAATAATTGAAAATGTACGGGAGCGCGGGGGTAAATATGGACAAAGAAAAAGAGCAAACAGAATGAGAGAGACGGACAACACAGTAATCGCCGCTCGTCCGTAACCCGCCTCTCATATGTAAACAAACCCATTTTCTTTCCTGCACGCTTTCTGAAACAGGAAAAGATTTGACGATTGTCAGGACGTAATCACGCTAAGTCGCTCCGCTGACTGCCAGAAGAAATGTCTCCACGTATTTTATGTCTTTTCTTCTTTCTTTTTTTTTCATTTTTTTACCTCGAAGAATATCCTAATCATCCACAAGTCTGCATCCTCTAATCGTCCAGAGGGAGGAAGAGGCATTTCCCACGACTCATCACAGCCCATCATTGTTTATCATTGCAACAAATTTTTCGCCAAATGCTACGCTGTATTCTTGGATGTTATTTCCTTTCTGCACATAACCACACTATTTCGCAGCTGCATGGCATTTTCCATCAGACCCACTACCTATCTTGCGATTCTATTTGCTTAAATGTGACAATATCAGATGATAGAGAGGATTCATGTTACGACTGGGGAAAGGAACGTCTCCCAGCAGAGCCGCAAGAGATATGACTGACCACACGAAACGGCTGGGTATAATTTACAGTTGTATTTATTTTGTTGTTGGCAGATAATGTTTCATCCGAAAAGGCATAATTTTGATGTTAAAGTGATATACTAATAGATATACAAAAGACTTATCTCAAAGGGCACTAATTTATGAACGAATTATTTTCAGATACGGGCGACTGCGTATCGCAGATAATATTCTTATATATTATATTAACTCGTCATTCTACAGTAGCTTCTTTTGTTTTGTTGACAACTCGAGTCACTTCTTTCATATTTCCGAGTCGTATTACCAGTGTTACCTGACTCCTCCACCACCCTCGGAAAATGTTAAAACGAGGCTGTGCTTACCCTTACCTGTACTGTAACGAGGAAGACGTGTAACCAAGTGAATCTTTTGTGCTTTTCAGTATAATAATAATAATAATAATAATAATAATGATAATAATAATAATAATAATAGTAATAATAATAATAATAATAATAATAATAATAATAATAATAATAATAATAATAATAATAATAATAATAATAATAATAATAATAATAATAATTTTTACGATAAATCTTCAATCCCAAAGATCTGATTGCCCATTAGGAACAGTGAGGACTGAGGATGCAGACTGAAAACTAAACCATATACCGATGCACAAGGAAGCTGTGTGGTCGGCACTGCACTCAACCGTTTTCATTTCGGAAACTGTAAAGTTAAGTACCAGTTCAAAACTGGATAGAATGGGAATGCCCCGGGATCGAACCAGTTTACTCTTGGGACAGGTGAGGGATGCATGCAATAAGCTACCGCACACTTTCTGTATATACTAGTGTAAGAAAGCCCAAACTAGGAAATATAATATAATATTATAATACATTAAAAATACAACACAAATCAGTTAATTGTATTTTAGATGTGAACCAACGAAAAGATAGATTTTGGCATCATGAAACATAGATAGATAGATAGATAGATAGATAAATAGATAGATAGATAGATCTTCAGTAATATTGGTGTTTAGGTTTACTATTGGTAAACCATATATCATATATATAGAAAACGCAGTTATATACTGTGTAATTAGACAGTACGAGTATACATACTGTACAATGCACCTATTTTTATAGACAGTGCGGATATACAAACAACGTACCTAGGCAATGTGGGTATAAAAACAATGCACTAAGTGTGAGTATACAATGTAACAAGATAAGTGTACACTCGCCACAAAAAGTTCTCGGTCGCTCTAAGGGTCATACAATATGGCAAACCGAATGAGAAATCTGAATATTACTCACTAATGAAGTTTTATTGCAAATTAAATTATTTTTTTACCCCCTGTAAATACTATATAAGCGATTAACATATATTATTGAGAAATATTAAAAGTCACTTTGCAACCTGGTATTCCAACCATTATGAAATCTGTCGTGCCCAGCTGTTTGAGAACTTTTTGTGACGAGTGTCGCATATATAGTGTGGACGCATACATACAATGCACCTAGACAGTGTGGGTATAGAAACAATGTGCCAAGATAGCGTGGGTATAGAATCAAATTATCAAGAGAGTGTGGGTATAGAAGCGATGTACCAAGATAGTGTGGGTATAGAAGCAATGTTCCAAGACAGTGTTGGTAAACAAGCAATATACTTAATATTCCTAGACAGTGCAGCTATTTTTAAATTTTACTTATCTGAATTATTAATATTATTATAATTATTATAATTATTATAATTGTAATTATAATTATCAAAATTACAATTATTATAATTATAATTATTATAATTATAATTATAATTATTATAATTATAAGTATTATAATTATAATTATTATAATTATAATTATAATTATTATAACTATAATTACTATAAGTATAATTATAATTATAATTATAATTATTATAATTATAATTATTATAATTATAATTATTATAATTATAATTATAATTATTATGATTATAATTATAATTATAATTATAATTATTATAATTATAATTATTATAATTATAATAATTATAATTATAATTATTATAATTATAATTATAATTATTATAATTATAATTATAATTATAATTATCATAATTATAATTATTATAATTATAAGTATAATTATTATAATTATAATTATTATAATTATAATTATTATAATTATAATTATAATTATAATTATAATTATAATTATAATTATAATTATAATTGTAATTATTATTATAATTATTATAATTATAATAATTATTATAATTATTGTAATTATTATAACTATAACTATAACTATAACTATAACTATAATTATAATTATAATTATAATTATAATTATAATTATATTTATCATTATAATTATAATTATAATTTTAATAATTATAACTATAATTATAATAATTATAGTTTTGTCAACATCATCATGATGATCATTATCATCATCATGATCATGATCATGATGACGATCATGATCGTTATTATTATTATTATTATTATTATTATTATTATTATTATTATTATTATTATTATTATTATTATTATTATTATTATTATTATTATTATTATTATTATTATTATTATTATTATTATTATTATTATTATTATTATTATTATTATTATTATTATTATTACTATTACTATTACTACTATTACTATTACTATTACTATTACTATTACTATTACTATTACTATTACTTATTATTATTATTATTATTATTATTATTATTATTATTATTATTATTATTATTATTATTATTATTATTATTATTATTATTATTATTATTATTATTATTATTATTATTATTATTATTATTATTATTATTATTATTATTATTATTATTATTATTATTATTATTATTATTATTATTATTATTATTACCCTCCAGGCCCCGATGTGGGTCAGTGACCTGTGCCCGGGTGGGCTAATCCCTCCCCAAAAAAAAATTAATTTGACCAAGGATGGCCAACATAAGATCACACGGCCACTTGGGTACTTACCAACAAAACATGGCCGTAAATCCTGTGCAAAAATCCTCCTTAGTTGGAATCTATGATTCTTGAGAGTCAGAGGAGGAGACGATTCTTAAGGGCTAGAGTAAGATGCATAGAGCCATGTAAGATAGAGGAGGTATTATGGGTTAGAGTAAGAAACGATTCTTGTGAGAGTTTGTGAGTTACCAGAAACGTCTTAATTAGAGTAAGTTAATAAGGAATTTACTCATTCATATTTAGCTGGTAGTAAGAGAAGGTTACGACGTCGATAGCTGACATTAGAGTATGGACAAGTAAGTTACTTTGGTAAAAAGTGAAAGATTACAATGACACAGTGTAGGCTTGTGCGAGAGGGAAAGTTATACTGTCAGCAACACAAAGTGAGAGGTGAAGTACTATGGCGACGCTGAGAGGAACAACAACGCTGTCAGCAACACAGAGAGTAGGAGGTGAGGTACTACTGGCGACGTTGAGAGGAACAATAACACTGTCAGCAACTCAGTGAGAGGTGAGGTACTACTGGCAACGTTGAGAGGAATAACAATACTGTCAGCAACACAGAGAGTGAGAGGTGAGGTACTACTGGCGGGGTTCTGTTGACGACGTGAAAGGAACAACAATGCTAAAAGTCCGTCTCCTATACTGACAATACAACGCTTTCATCAGGGTTGTGACACACCTACCACCGGTCACTTTCTCTCTCTCTCTCTCTCTCTCTCTCTCTTTATCGGTCAAAATGCTCAGAAACATAATAAAAAATATCTCTTCTCGCCCGGTTAACGTCGTTCTTTTTTTTTTTTTGAGGGAAAGGGATCGTAATTTTTCTCAAAGGTTCTTAAGCATTTTTTGTTCGTGTATGGAGATGCAAAAATATATTTCCGGCGTAGATGTTAGTTAAAGCGACAGAAGTTCACAAAATTACATTAAATTACTATCGAGAACCTACCTGTCTAGACATGTGTTCTCAGTGACAGTTAGGGAACAAACTTATCGTACTGTTTCAAGGTTTTATGGCATATCCAGGTTTGGAGTTCAATTCAGCGCTGCCAGAGATTTGACAGTTCATGGTTTGTTGACAGAATAGATGAACCGTACTCTCACGTGTCACCACCTTGAGTACAAGGATTTTAACCTTTGATTACGATAATTTAAGCCTTTGACTACGATAATTTAACCCTTTGAGTACAAGGATTTACGTTCTCGTGTACATTGTCATCGTAGTCAAGGGATTAAGCGAACACATTCAAGGGGTTGACATCATGGGAAGAAGGGGACGGAGAGGGAGAGAAAAAGGAAAGGGGAGGAGGGGAAGGAAAAGAGGAAGAGGGGAGGAAGGGAAGGAGGAGGAGAGGGGAGGAAGGGAAGGAAAGTAGGAGGAGTGGAAGGAAGGGAATAAGAAAGAAGGAAAGAAGAAGAAGAGGAAAAAAGGGTGAAGGAAGGGGGAAGGAGGGAGAGAGAGAAGGAAAAGCTCGCCCATGTAAACTAAAACATAGGCGATAGTTGGTCTGGCGTACAGTACAGTCTCCCTATGTGTGTCATGGTAGTTTTTTTTTAGTTTAACAAATTTATTGGCAGAGCTTGTAGTACAGTTTGCCTATTCTGAGTAATTCAGTCAGGTCTTGACACTGAGGGTGGTATCACTTCTCACTGCCACGCAGGACAGAGGTTCATACACAAAGAAATACATCATATTCATTAACAGCTATAAATGTATAGAGATCAGATTCATATGGGTAATGTCACTGTTCACTGCCATGCAGGACAGAGGTTCGTACACAAAGAGATGCATCATATTCATTGACAGTACATATACATATATGTACACACACACACGCATACACATATACATACATATACACATATACATACATATATGCATGTACATATATATACACATATGCACACATACACACATACATACATACATATATGTCGGTCAGATTCATGTGGGTAATGTCACTCTTCACTGCCACACAGGACAGAGGTTCGTACACAAAGAATGCATCATATTCATTGACACTATATATAGGTCAGATTCATGTGGGTAATGCCGCTGTTCACTGCCATGCAGGACAGAGGTTCGTACACAAAGAAGGAAATACATCATATTCATTAGCAGTATATATATAGGTCAGTGGATCACATACATTGGAGTCATATTCTAATTGAAGACTAATCAGTGTGGGCTAGCAAATTTGGGATAAACAGCAAGAATGTCCTCAAGCACACCTGATTCAATGAAGTAATTACATAGTTCAAGATACAATAAGTCAGGTGGCCTGAAGTCTTTGACAGTGTCACATTCAATAATATAGTGTTCAAGTGTATGCTTTAAAGGTTTATCACAAAGTTTACATGCTGAGTGTTCCGGTATGGGTACAGCGTTACTAACTTGCCAGATGTGTCTGTATCCTAGCCTAATTCTGGCCACGACTACATCACATTGTCTGGTTCTGTCCTTATGCTGGCCATACCGGTACCTCTTGTCACAAAATTTGTCATATTTACTAATGCTACAACTGTCAGGTCTCTCTGCATTTCTCACTTCTTCTAGATCAGAGTTCATGATTCTGACTTGAATGTTTTTAATTACAGCATTGGACAGGCCAAGGTCACGGTCAACATTTTCTTTCTTACATGCCTCATTGGCCAGTCTATCAGCACGGTCATGATATCTGATTCCAACATGGGACGGAATCCACACAAATTCGATACGAAAGTTGTTCTCATTGGCAGTTATCACATTCCTTTTAATATCACATGCAACTTTAGACATAGAGCCTGACGGGCTGTTCATTGATTTCAAAGCACTTTGAGAGTCACAGAATATCACCCCACCTCCATTTTCTTTGAGGTAGTCTGTGGCTAAGTAAATTCCAGCTAGTTCAGTTTGTGTTGTGCTGGCCCAGTTGTTCTGCCTTTCTTTGTTTGACACTATCATCTCTTTTTCTTTATATATTACAATTGCACAGCCTGTTCTACCTGTGTTTGTCTGCACAGAACCATCAGTAAAAGCATAACATTCACTTGATTTAATACTCTCTATGTGTCTGTTAATAGTTTCTAGTGTGACACATCTCACCACATCGGTGTTTAACATTTGCTTCCTACCAACAGGAGTGTAATTAATAGGAACTGTTATGTCCAGCCAAGGAGGAATGGCATTAATAGGTTCGTCTGGGGTGATTGGGACATTCAGTTACAGGAGATCTGCACCACTTTTATGAAGCCACGCCCCAAAGAGAGTCTTTTGTGGAAGGTTGGCGAGATGGTCGGGATTACTTAGATAGAACATCAACTCAGTTTGAGAACCATTGTTCTTCTAAACTTTGACACAAAACATGGTATTAAGTAGAGCTATCCTCTCAGATAGGGAGAGCAGTCCGAGCTCTTTCCTCATGTTTACAATTCTGGTTGATTTTGGGCAACCTAGGATGATGCACATGGCTTCATTTTGCACTACCTCAAGGCTGTTGAGTTGTTTAGGCAGAATAGTCACAAGATGGAGAGCATGATAGTCAACTACAGAACGAATGAAGTGAAGATAGAAAGTACGAGCATAGGTGATGTTAATTCCATAGCCCTTGCCAACAAGGGTTCTGAGGGGTTTAATGCGCTGCATTAGTTTGTCACGAAGGTTGCTGACAGTTTGCATCATTCACACAAATTCCAAGATATTTATAGGAGCTACATAGTTCCAAGGCCATGCTGTTAATGTTATAGTCAAGAGGCAGAGGGTGAGCAGGGCGAGGATTGAGGACCCTCGTCTTGTCAACAGATATTATGAGACCACATTCAACAGTTCTCCGAGCAAATACATCCAGCAAGGCTTGGAGCCTGAGTTTGGTTTGTGTCATAATGCAGATATCATCAGCATAGCATATTACGGCTTCGTTTGGCTGAACTGGAATGTCAGCAATAAGCTTGTGCATCATATATTAAAGAGCATAGGACATAACACTCCTCCCTGAGGCGTGCCAAGCTCAAATGATCTCATTCTGGTACTTTTAACTCCCCTAAACAGAACACTAGCATACCTGTTGGGCAGATAACCCTTTATCCATGTCAGGTGGTTACCTTGGATGCCAAAATTAGCTGGTTGCTCAAGCATAATGTCTCTATTAGCTACATCAAAGGCTGATTTAAGGTCATTGAAGGCTGTTTGAGTCTTATCTTTTGAGTGAACAAGATATTCTGCAAAGCATATCTATGTGCTACGCCCGGGCATGAACCCGTACAGATTAGGGGCGAGTTTGTCTTTGACTTGAAACATGAGACGGTTTAGAACAACTCTTTCAAGGACTTTACACATACAGGATGTGAGTGAAATTGGCCTGAAGTTTGGCGAATTAGCTTTAGGGATTGGAACCATGTTTCCATGAGTCCATGTCTAAGGCAGAATACCCTGTGTGAGGCTCTTTTGATACAGGTCAAGCAGTGGATGGTTAGGGATCTCATTCAACAATCTCAGGGTGTTATAGGTAATGCCATCCTCACCAGGGGAGGATGACTCACCTTTCATTAGTGCTGTTGTTAGTTCGTGGTGCGTTATAGGAAACTGGTCGGTAAGGTCTGGTGAGGCTATTTCAATATTGAAACCCCTATTAATGTGTGAGGTGTTAAAATCTTGTTGTATGTCAGGAGGCAGGGAAGTGATTTGTGACACACTAGACCATTGGTCTAATAGCATGTCAGCATATTCTGCAGAGCTGTGATGAAGCTGGACTGGGGTGGGTGGCTTGGTAATGGCTCTAATTTTGTTCCACACTCCTGCTAGAGTGGTTGTTCTATTAATCCCCTGTAAGAATTGTTCCCAATAGGTGTTTCTCACCTGACCTTTGAGTTCACGAAATTCTCTGTTAGCTTTGAGGAATGCCAAGAGGTTATCACTGGTTTTATTTTGCTTTTAAGTGTTGGCAAGCTGTTTTACATTCTCTCCTTCTTTGGTGAGGATGGGGTCATGTGTCCACAGAGGTGGTTTAGTGCTGCCCCCCTTCCTCCTTGACTTAACCCAGGTGGTATAATATGTGGTAATGACATTTACAAGATCACAGCAAATTCATCCACTGACCCAGGTGTATATCCAGCATACCATCTGTGGATGTAGGCCTTGAAGTGCAGTTTAAGATTATCTGGGATGTTAATTCTGAGCTTAGGATGGGGTTCACACTTGACATCAGCAACAGTGTACTCAGTAAGTATTGCATAATGATCACTGACTAGGTGGTCTGAGATGACCTTCGCCTTGACATTACTGTCAACTAGGTTATACCCAATCACATAATCAAGTCTGCCCCCCATCAGATGTGTCACTTTGTCTGTGTCGTATGCAGTGATATTATGATTATTGATGTAATTCACGAACACCCTCCCATTAGAGTTACACTGGACATCACCGAGGACAGTGTGACGAGAGTTAAAGTCACCCATATACCTGATGGCTTTGGTAACACGTCCGCTCGCAGTTCATTACACCGAACATAGATGTTATACAGCAAAAATTGACTGTTTGCTGTCTTTACTGTAAATTGTTGATAGTGAATATTTTCATCATTGTGAGTTTTAATCCATTTACAGACCAGACCATTCTTTACATAAGTGAGCAGGCCACTTCCTGCTCCACTATTATATGCTGTAAACCCAGCTATCCTGGGTGCAACTTTCTTCTGGGTGCTGGACGTGTAAGGTTCTTGTAAAGCAATTACATCAATGTCAGAAACTTTAACAAACCATTGTAGATCATTAATTCTGCGATTAACACTCTGGATGTTCCATGAAATGAACCTAAGCGTTCGTGTTACTTTTCCCACCTTGAATTCAGCGTAGAGAGTCGCACGCTGGCTTCATAGATCAACCTGACCAATAAGCTGACCATTCCAAGTTCTGTACCTCTGGATTTCCTGATAATGTTCTTCACAGCCCTTATTCCAGAAGGATTTTTATACTCGGGTTCCCTCATCAGTCCCGTGAGTTCCTCCCCTGTAAACAATGGAAAACGTACAGGGTCATGAACAGTCTTCAGACCTGGGACTATTATAGAGACCACGCTGGCAGTCTGGGGCTCATTCTCCCCATCCATGCTTCCATCACTATCGGTCTCGCTCTGGCTACTCACCCTCAAGTTGGCATCATTATGAGAGGAGGCAACAGCTCCTTCAGAAGCTCCACTAACACTATCACTGTCATTGTTCACTGGTACACTTACTTGGCAGGCTTTAACCTGACCTGCATTGGCTAACGAAGGAGGGTCACTGTGCTTGTAGACTTCAGGTGGTGGAGGCGATCCGGCCGCATTGGCATCACTGAGTGGGACTGCTATTGTGGATGGAGGCGACCTCCCAGGACAACTGGGGTGCAAGGCTGTCACACCCTCCTCCCTGGACCTGGGACACTGCCCCCTGGGTGGGGAGGTGTTGCTGTTGATTTCAGGTGCTGGAGGCGACCCTGCAGTGTTGCTGTTGGCATCACTGAGTGGGACCGCTTTTGTGGGTGGAGGCAGCCTCCCAGGACAACCTGAGTGCCAGTCCGTCACACCCTCCTCCCTGCACCTGAAACACTGCCTCCTGGGTGGGGAGATGTAGCTGTTGATTTCAGGCGTTGGAGGCGACCCGGTAGTGTTGGCGTTGGCGTCACTGAGTGTGACCGCTATTGTGGGTGGAGGAGGGCTCCCAAGGCAACCTGGATGCCAGGCCGTCACACCCTTCTTCCTGCATCTGGCACACTGCCACTCAAGTGGGGAGTCCTGCTCTCTCCCCTCCTGAGAGGCACCTTCCTTGATGGGGCAGCTGCTTGTGGTATGCATTCCTGCGCAGAAGCCGCAGGTGGCTGGCTTGTGACAGTATTTCGCCACATGATTGACCCCGAAGCAGTTGTAGCACACCACAGGGGGAGGAGTCCACCGACTGATGTTACTAGGGGTACCGTACTTGCTGCCAAAGAAGCAGTACTCCTCAGGAGGTGGTTCCTTCCCTTTCCAAACAATGATGATCCTACTAAGTTGTGCACCATCCTTATAAAGTCTTCTTGTTCTGTGGACGCCCTGAAGCGACAGAGCTCTCTTGGGGGGAATACCCTTGGGGAATTGGGTGACAAGGTATTCCTTCATTTTTTGGGGTCGAACAGGTTCATCTCGCTTAATAAGCTGTATTGAGCCGACCTTTCCATCAATGAAGCGTTGGATAGCATCCGTCTCCTCTCGGCCTACATAGACAAAACGAGGGGTGTTACCTGGCACGACAACATTCAGCTTAGCCGTGCCATAATCCTTATTCAGGGCGGTCAACCAATTAATCTTCATCAAATTGGTTGCGTTCTCGGGGAAGGCAAGGCGCATGTACTTAGCCCGGGGATTAATGGGAGGGGGAGGGGGGGATGCCCCGATTGGCTCTCCTCTGCTTCCTTCCCTGGGTCCTCGTTTTGCGTTTCTGCTGACGTGTCTTAAAATTCTGAAAGCCAGCTTCAGTGTCGCCATGACTGTCCTCTTCATCTTCTTCATCAAGAACATCGGCAGAGCGCCGCCCAGCGATGACTCCTGCCATGGTTAGATTTAGATGGAATCTAGGTCATATACACTGGGGCAGAGAGGCGATATGTAGGCCAGCGATGTCCTTGAGGCATAAACCCTCTTATAGGACAAGGGGAGAGGGGAGCCTGACATCAACGGTGTGAGGGTAGGAGGGCCTCCTGGGAGCGAAGGGAGTGTGGTGTCGGGGGAGGGGACTAAGGTAACAGGAGTATTCTCAGTTTATAAGCACTTTTATTACACTACACTTGTTCTTAATAGTATCTCTTTTTTTCTGGTTAGATACAGTATCAAAGTCAATTTTAGTTTCAAAAAACTATCCAGCGTGGCACCATATAAGGGGGGGTTTATTTATACAGACCTTCACCACATGGCCGGGGGTGACCGCGGGAGTAGGCCTGCCTGGCTGGGGTCTTACACACCCACTCCCCAGTACTCAACCCACGACGTGTTAGTTCACTTGTTATACAGGCAACATATTTGCAGTTGTTGACCTATCGGTTAAGGTAATCCTCCAAGTCATAGTGTTAGGAAGAACTCTTACTATTCAGTAACACCCTGTGAGAATACTGTACCTCTAATCCCAGTTGTACCACCTTAATCTTAAAAAAGATCACAGGTGGTCCACCACACACCCACCCACCCAACACACGCACTGAGGGGAAACTGTGTCATGGTAATGACACACTCTTGAATGCTTATGCTTATGGTGGAGTTATGTTTTATGGTACAAGGGGTCGTAGTGTAAATACTGGAGGTAAACATCGGATGTGCAAAGTCTGTAAATGAATGCTGCGTAAACCACACTCGATCCTTTGCGTAATATAGTGGAAAAAAATAATAAATATAATAGTTAATTCACAAATATTATCAGCTAAATGAGGACAAGCAGACGCTAGGCAGAATATACATACAGGAAGACTTCTAGTTGAAGCAAGTTTGATTAGAGAAATGTATTCTTAAACCTTAGTGATGGTCAGTAGAAAACTGATATTATGTTACACAAATTTATTTGTCAGTGGCCCAAAGTCAAAAATGCTTTGAAAGCATGTACGGTAGATGTATGAAAGATGATTAATGGGTCTCATATCTTTTACCTGACTTGACAAGATTAGTTATGTCGCCCTTTCTTAAAATTATCTCTTATTATGTTTGCTCTGTGGTTGGTGTGTGGATTAGTGGATTTCATATTTTTTTACCTGACCTCATGTTTTGTAAGGTCACCCTGTGTACATAAGCTCGCTCTTAGTCTTTGTAATTCAGTTGCCTCTGAAGATGTCTTGAATTAAGGCGAAAGCTAAGGTTCTCCATTGTTTCCTCTTTCCCTGTATATATATATATATATATATATATATATATATATATATATATATATATATATATATATATATATATATATATATATATATATATATATATATATATATATACACTAGCAGAATCGCCACCCTCCGGGCGGCTCATCCGCTAGGTAACGGTAGGACGCCACCCTCTGGGAGGCTCCAAATTGTCTCACTGTTCAGTCCCCAAAACTTCTTCTTCCATCAATAGTTCATTAACGGTGTATGTAAGTTCCAACATGTTTTTCACTACAACGATACAGCAAAGTATAATTTTTTAGCATTAAACTGTTATTATTTTTATTGTCTAATCATTACGACATATAACACCACCCATCATCACTACATATAACATCATCCATCATCACTACATATAACACCATCCATCATCACTACATATAACACCATCCATCATCACTACATATAATACCACCCATCATCACTACAGAAAGGTAAAGTAGTTTCCGAGATTCTCGTGCGGACACACACGGTAGGACGCCACCCTCAGATGTGTCAGCCGTCATAAAAGGGTTTAAAAACAAATCACCTGGTCAAAGTCACATTAACAAGAAGATCCTGGCTCAACTCCCCGGCAACATGATAGAGAGGCTTGCTCATATATGCAACGCCTGCCTCGCCTCTGGATACTTCCCTAAGATGTTCAAAATCGCCGTTATTCGCCTCATACCAAAAGCAGGGAAGCCTCCAAACAAAGTCGAAAACTTTCGACCAATATCGCTGCTAGAGGTACCTGCCAAAATCTTCGAAAAAATAGTCAACAAGCGATTGCGGATGTATCTGGAGGACGAAGACGTGCATAATCCCCGCCAGTTCGGCTTCCGCCAGTACCGAGGCACATCCACCGCCATAGCTCAGGCCTACGAGCAGATCGCCAATGCCATGACTGGCCGCCTACAGTGCAATATAGTACTGAGGGACGTCAGCAAGGCGTTTGACAAAGTTTGGCACGCAGGACTGCAGTATAAGATCATACAACTGGGGCTACCCGAAAATCTGACTCGCCTGCTGTGCAACTTCATTACGGACCGCAGAGCCAAAATTAAGATGCAAGAACATTTTGGAGAAGAATTCTCACTATCGAGCGGCGTGCCTCAGGGCTCTTGTCTCTCACCAACCCTTTACACACTCTACACGGCTGACCTGCCACCCCCAATCGTCGGCAGCGAGTACGTCATGTATGCAGACGATGTAACACAGATCGTCACCTGCCCAGGAAGGTCCACGGCAAGGATGGCGCGACTCACTGCTCGGGCAATAGAGGAGATCTCGGAGTATGAAAATAAATGGAAAATAAAAACAAACAAAACGAAATTTGAGGTCATACCCATAGCCAAATTCAAGCCGGCCCCATTGATGATCGACGACGAAGAGATTGAGTACTCTAAACAAGGCAGGTTGCTCGGCCTCATCATTTCTCGGACGGGCATCATTCCCCACGTGAAGGACAGACTAAATAAAGCCAAAGTCGCCGCAGCCAAATTAAAACGTTTTAAATTGATGCCTGAGAAGATACAAGTTCACCTGTACAAGGCGCTGGTGAGGCCTGTGTTGGAGTACCCATCTATACCACTCGTCACACTCGGGAAGACTAGACTACAACAACTACAGAGCTTCCAAAACAAATGTTTGAGGTCAGCCAGTGGCCAAGCGCCACCCTACCAGGAGACAGTGGAAACCATCCACCTAAGAAATAAAACAGAGGCCCTCAACTTCAGGTTCCATCGCCTAGGGAAGAAGGTTTGGGACAAGCTCCTGGACGACCCTCACAGCCCAGACCACCTACGCGGGGAAGACATCAACGGAGGGAGACCCCACGCCTGGTGGCCCCGGAGTCTGCCCACACTACAACAACCCAACCCGCGATCCATCTATGTCCGCCACAGTGATCCACCTTAGATTAAAACTTAGATGATATAAATTCACATTTAACAAGTCAAAATCGAGTGAGTCCATAACGTAATACAGTATAAGATGTTAATAAACTTGTAATTGTAAAATCAATCTTGTCATTGTCTACTAAAATAACCATTGTGCAACCTCATTCTAAATCCTAGGTTAGCTTAGTTAGCCAACAAACTCTGTAATATGTAAAACAAGGGGTGTCGTCCCCCTCTGTTTAACTCATTAAACTTCTTTTCCAACCTTTCCCCCCACGACTATATGTTGTGACTTCTCCATCCCTCATGTCTGGCTGTATATATATATATATTATGCATACTAGCAGAATCGCCACCCTCCGAGCGGCTCCGCATTGTCTCACTGTAGTGCATTAGGGTAGACCACATTTTTGGTTTTGCCATTAGCAGCAAGTATGTACAGATCTTTGCCAGTTCCCACTCTGGAGCATCCAACATAGAACTGTCCATGAGAGAAGCAAGGAAACACTGGCTATCCATGCCAAGTTTGGTCCGGGCGGCTCATTCGCTAGGCCACGGTAGGACGCCACCCTCCGGGAAGCTCCACATTGTCTCACTGTTCACTCCTCAAAACTTCTTCTTCTATCAATATTTCATTAACGATGTATGTAAGTTCCACTACAACGGTACAGCAAAGTATATTTTTTTAGCATTAAACTGTTATTATTTTATTGTCTAATCATCACTACATATAACACCATCCATCATCACTACATATAACACCATCCATCATCACTACATATAACACCATCCATCATCACTACCTATAACAACATCCATCATCACTACATATAACATCATCCATCATCACCACTTATTACACCACCCATCATCACTACATATAACAACATCCATTATCACTACATATAACATCATCCATCATCATAACATATAACACCATCCATCATCACTACATATAACACCACCCATCACCACTACATATAACATCATCCATCATCACTACATATAACACCATCCATCATCACTACATATAACACCATCCATCATCACTACCTATAACAACATCCATCATCACTACATATAACATCATCCATCATCACCACTTATTACACCACCCATCATCACTACATATAACAACATCCATTATCACTACATATAACATCATCCATCATCACTACATATAACACCATCCATCATCACTACAGATCGGTAAAGTAGTTTCCGCGATTCTCGTGGGAACACGCAAACAAACAAACCCACCCACAAACAGAGGGGCGGCTCATTCGCTAGGCCACCGTAGGACGCCACCCTCCGGGAGGCTCCACATTAGGGTGTGTCAATTTTGTCAACATGTTAAAAATCAAATTTGGTAGTCAAAATATTGTGCCTCTTTATGTCTAAACTTGAGATTAGCAAACAAAAATGAATTGAAATAACCCTCACCTACATCAATTATACCTTAAAGTTTCAAATATCAGTATTTCAACAAATTAATGAGACTTGATTAGAATTATTCACTTGATATTAACTAATCTCATGTAAGCATATGGATTATGGAGTATTTTATGGTTCTATAGCTTGTGTACAATATGCATGTCAGAACATGAACATGAACAGGCTCTCCGTGTGGGACAGTTTAATTATTGTTTTGACTTGTACCAAGCGTGAGGATAAGGCGCCCGGCTCACTCTCCTTCTAGATATCATAGACGGTGGTTTGCTCTCATTGCACTTGCACCTACTCTACCAGACGAATTCTACATTTTAATTATTGTAAGTAGGGCATATTGATTGTCGCAGTTACTTATATCATTGTATAAAACATTATGTTCTAAGAAATTATTATGTTATTTCTGTTACAGCATTTTTGATAAACAAATTGATATTTTTTGAAACAACAATTGAATTATGAAACATTGAAATATTTTTCTATTTGTCAGATAGTGTGAAGATGTCAAAATTGAAGACAAGAAGTCAGTTGTCAACCCACTTGAGCCTGCTAGTTGGTAAAGGGAAGGAGCTTCCTGTATCAGAACTTCCAACAGTGAGAGACATGCTAAGATTAGGGTTACTCCTTCGAGAAAAAAATGCAAAGGACAGAAGGAACTATACAGATAAAGAACTCATAAATGACATGATAGTCCCTCTTCTGCATCAATGGACAAAAGCTAATGCACTATTCAAACCACCTGTGATTAATCAGTGTCGAACTATTGAGCTAAAACTAACGAAATTATGGCACAAAGCAGTTGAAACATCACTTGGTAAAGGAAACTTGGCCAGGAAAAATGAATTTCTGCACACACTTGATACTCTGTTTGACATTTTGACCTGCAAGTGCTCCATACAATTATGTTCTGAATCCAACTGTTCTCACTCAGGTAAGAGAGAAAATAATTCCCACATTGATTGTGGTTGTCCTCGTGAAAAGAAGATCCCTGTTTTAGAGCTTGAATTTATAAAGGCACAGAGGACAAAGGCAGAAGGCCAAGGAAGTATGCAAATGGGTTCAATAGATTATTCAGAAACAAAGAAGCAGATTGCTAATGCCAAGAAGAGAGAACAAATCCGAGAGAGGGAACAAAAGAAGAAAATGAAGAGTGAAGAAGCCATCCAAAGAGAGGAAGAGCTGTGTCAAGATGTTTATCACTTCTTTGATAGTTCTTCTGATGAACAGGAAGCAACATCAGATGATAGTTCCAAAGAGCCATCTGAACCTTTACCAAAGAAAATGAAATACAACACAAGAAATATTTCAAACATTGCTTTAGCTAGTATTCGCCACCATGCTGGACTTCGTGAGGCTGCAGAAATTGCAACTGCCGCTTGGATAGATGCAGGCCTCATCAGCCGAGAGGATGTATCTTTGGTGATAGATCATAATAAAATTAGAAGAGCACAAGAAAAAATAATGAAGGAAATATCTGATCAGCATGAAAAAGATTTAAGCGAGGGAGGGCTCTCCTGTCTTTTGTTTGATGGAAGAATAGATGACACAAAAGTTTTGCTAGAAGTAGAGGGAGTGAACAGAAAGTTTCCAGGTCTCATCAAAGAAGAACACTACTCTGTCTGTTCTGAGCCTGGTGGTCGGTTTTTGTTTCACTTTGCTCCCGAAACTGAAGTAGAAGGGAAGAAACATGCAGAGGTCATTGCTGATCATATTTTATGTTGGGTTCAGGAGAGAGGACTTGGCAGTTCACTGCAGGCTGTTGGTGGAGATTCAACTGCAGTGAACACCGGATGGCAGGGGGTGTAATGACGCATTTAGAGAAAAAACTAGGAAGAAGACTTGTTTGGATTGTATGTGATTTACATACAGGCGAGCTACCTCTTCGTCATCTCATCCAGGAACTTGATGGTCCTACAAAGAGCAACAACAAGTGGTCAGGTCCCCTTGGCATCATGCTGGATGAAGCAACACAACTAGAAATAAATACAACCTTTCCAAAGGTCGAAGTTGGCCCTCCCCTTCCGGCGTTGTCTGAAGGAGTCATCAAAGATCTCAGCACAGATCAATCCTATGCTTATCGTATTGCCCAAGCAATAAGATCAGGAGAAGTGCCTCAGTCATTGGCTCTCTTGGAGATTGGACCTGTCAGTCACAGCCGTTGGTTAACTACAGCTCTTCGTTTCTGCAGGATTTGGATTTCCAAACACGAATTGAAGGGCAAAGTGCTGAAGAATTTGAGGTTAATTGTTGAATTTATTATTGGAGTTTATCTTCCCCAGTGGTTTAGTGTGAAACTTAATCCTATGTGGGTGGATGGGCCCAATCACCTTTTGTTTCAATTGCAGCTAGTAAGAACACAGAGGAAGGTAGTGAGGGACATCGTGTTACCTGTGGCAAGAAGGTCCGCTTGGTATGCTCGATCAGAAGCAGTTTTGCAAGCAATGCTTTGCAGTCAATGTACCAATCTCCGAACCGAGGCTGTAGAAGTCATTCTAAAGATTAGAGGAACGCTAATAGATGACGACCAGTTGGGAGACTGTTCGTTTCATTCAAGAAAAGTTCCCCCAATAAACGTCAATGCCACCAAATTGTCAGAATTGGTTGACTTGAGTTTGGAAGTCTTAGAGCCACCATTGACAACAAGTCTAACTAGCCAAGAATTGAGAAACCTTAAAGAGACTCCAATGCAGGTGCCGAAGTGGCCTTCCCACACTCAAAGTGTGGAGAGATGTGTGAAAATGGTCACAGAAGCAGCGGGCCATGTTTACAGCCACGAGAGGCGAGAAGGTTACATCAAAGCACAAATAGCAAGCAGACTACTGATGACAAGAAACCAAAGCAAAGAGAGTATGAAGGCATTGGTTACTTTCAAATAGACTACGGATAATAAAATATAATAATTTGAAACTTGAAACAGTAACATGTGTGCAAACGCTGGTTATGTTATAAATTCACAAATATGTACATTTAAAAATCCATTTGATGTAGGTAGGACTTATTATAAAAAAAAATCTATGCCAGAATATTGTTTTGCATGCTTAAAGACTACAATAAATTGCTACCAAATTACTCGATTTTCAATTTAGCCAGTTCACCCCCTAAATTGACACACCCTACTCCACATTGTCTCAGTGTTCAGTCCCCAAAACTTCTTCCATCAATAGTTCATTAAGGGTGTATGTAAGTTACACCATGTTTTTCACTACAACAGGACAGCAAAGTATATTTTTTTAGCATTAAACTGTTAGTATTTTATTGTCTAATCATCACTACATATAACACCACCATCATCACTACATATAACATCATTCATCATCACTACATATAACATCATTCATCATCACTACATATAACACCATCCATCATCACTACATATAACAACGTCCTTCATCACCACATATAACACCACCCTTCATCACTTCATATAACAACATCCACCATCACTACATATAACAGCATCCACCATCACTACAGATCGGTAAAGTAGTTTCCGAGATTCTCGTACGGACACACACACACACAAATACACAGACATACTTCTTTGTTTTATATATATATATATATATATATATATATATATATATATATATATATATATATATATATATATATATATATATATATATATATATATATATATATATATATATATATATATATATATATATATATATATATATATATATATATATATATATATATATAGGAGGAGGAGCAGGAGGGTGGCAGTTAAGGCGGAGGAGAAGAGGAGGAGCACGAAGGGTAAGGGGAAGAAGATGAGGACGAAGAGGGGGATGAAGAAGAAGAGGAATAGTGGGGGAAGGAGGAGAATGGAGATGAGGAGTAGGGACAAAAAGAGAAAGAGGGGGAGGAGGAAGAGAAATTGAAGAGGGGGAAGATGAGGAGGAGGGAATAAAGGGAAGGAGGAGATGGAGAAGGATATACTAGAGAGAGAGAGAGAGAGAGAGAGAGAGAGAGAGAGAGAGAGAGAGAGAGAGAGAGAGAGAGAGAGAGAGGATCTAGTTGTTGTTGAACTACGTGAGTGAATACGGATTATTGTGTAAATGTAATAATATGATTCAGTGAACAAAAGATAAATTAATTTCCCCCATTCAATTCACACAATTTTAAGACATAAACATAAACAAGGTATCAACCCTGAATACACAACAACAAAAAATCTTCCCTGTAACTTTTTCCTAAATCTGGTCCTAAATTACTCAGGTCTTCGCCCACCCCCCCAAAATATCTAATCTAATCCACCCTATTTTACAACATAAAGAAAACCTAATCCCTTATCAGAGCCAAATTACAGCAGTTTGTAATAACCAGGCGAACGGAAATGAAAACCTGAATTTTTGTATCTGAATTAAAAGATTATATATACAATATATATCGTCATTGATTACTATGTGTGTGTGTGTGTGTGTGTGTGTGTGTGTGTGTGTGTGTGTGTGTGTGTAGAACAAAGAAAGGTAAATGACAAAGATTAATATTAATGTTTTAAGGTACAGAATATTATATTTAAATTAGTTCAGTTTTGAATATACAATAGGTATTATAGGAACTGACACTTTTACACCATTTTTCTGGCTAAATAGACAGTTTCAATATCAATATCAATACCGAGCTCAGTCATAGCAGTGCTTGATAAGACTGGATAAGCATTGGGCATACTCAGAAATAATCCAAATGAAGCGAGGTTAGTACCAAAGCTAGATAATAATATATAAAAAATCACATAAGGATTAGGTTTCCTGCTTATTTCACTTGATTATTAAATTCTATAACCTAACCTAACCTAACCTAAACTAACCTAACCTAACTCCCCAGGTGTTTTATCATCAGGTGAAATAAGCTAGAAGTGCTTTATTATCAGGTAATCCATGAAATGATACTATCACACATGCAATTACAGACAGATAAAACCAGTCAACCTGTCAACTTACAGTACCTTCCACTTATTCGAAGGTTGGCTACCAAAGCCCTTAACTTCAAACGTTTTATTTCAGGATTTCAGGGCTGTGTTTACCGATCCTCCCAAATGTTGTATTTTTCCGGGAATCACAACTTTTAACATTATTCATCCATCCCAATCACTACCCTTCCCTCGCTCTCCTGCCCTCAGTTTTACTCAGTATATCTATCCTTTTCTATTCATCCCTAGTTATATGATCAAAGTATTATATCTCATTTTTCATATATACTGTACAATTGATAACCTTTCTGTGTATCTCTCGTTAGTGAACGAATTTTCATTATTATCTTAACTCTACTAGACTTAATGGAGATTCACACACATCACTATAATAATAATGTAAAAAAAACTATAAGAAGAAAACTCGCAATGAAAAACAGTCAAAACCGTTTGTGTAAATTAATATTCAAACTTGGTTTTAAATAATGGGGAAATTTTTTCGATGCAATATTTTCATGTGTTTCTAGGCCTATACATACTAGGACTATAGACAATAATTACGATACATCACACCTCGGTATAATGACTGAGAAGGAGTTATGTGGCTTTGTTATAGAAAATGGAAGGCGGCTACAAACAGAAATGGCTTAGTTTTAAGAAATCTATAAAATCGATAATACTCATGCATATCTGTCTATCTATCTATCTATCTATCTATCTATCTATCTATCTGTCTGTCTGTCTGTCTGTCTGTCTGTCTGTCTGTCTGTTTATTTATCTATCTATCTTAATTACGAATATAGAAATCATTAATGTATCATATCTAACAGCCTTAAAGATATAATTAACTAAAACATAAAAAAAATCACTTCTATTGGCTTTCCAAAATAAAAGTAAAAATAATAAAAATAATAAAATATACTGCCAAACATCCAGTCATCACAGAACACAACATAATTACTTTCAACACGGAATGTAAAAAAAAAAAAAAACATGAAGGATTTTGGTGTTGGTGTGGGTTAGGGTATTTTCAGACGAACGCAACACAGCTACTACTAGCGTGACACAGAACCCTTAATGGATTCTTATGAAAACAACCTCCTGATTTTGGATACATGGACCTATATGTGGTATGGTGGGGGAGGAGGAGGAGGAGATGGAATATCGAGGGAGGTAGAATGGTGAGGCAGATGGATGGTGAGGGAGATGGGTTGGTGAGGGAGATGGTTTGGTGAGAGATAGATTGGTGCGGGACATGGTGTGGTGAGGGTGATAAAGTTGAAGGAATGGAGAGAGAGAGAGAGAGAGAGAGAGAGAGAGAGAGAGAGAGAGAGAGAGAGAGAGTGTGTTACCAGTCCTAACACCTGTCACTTTACACCTGTAATACGTGCTGCACTTGTCATACTTGTTATAACTGTCACACCTGCCATACTTGTCAGACGAGTCATACTTGTCATACCTATCATAACCGTCAGATGCCATACCTATTATAAGTGTTAGTCAATCATACTTGTCAGCCAGTCATAACTGTCAAACCTATCACACTTGTCACACTTGTCGACCACCATCCACCTAAACACCTACAATTTCTAAAACCATTTCCAATCTCTGTTCTTAAATATCTAAAACCTTTCCAACTTTTTTTTTTCTGTCTCTAAAACTATTTTCAATCTCCAATACGATAGTACGCCCATTCAGCTTCTCTCCATCGGGAATATCATAACCCCTACATTCTCAAAAACAACGTAAGGTTAGGTTTTCCTCTTTACTGAAGATATGAGAGTCTAAATTGGCTCACGTTAGGTACGATGTCACGTGCCTGAGCGCTCGGGAACTCGCATAGCGTGAGGCATATGTTCACGCCTACATTTCACACAAGCTATTAACTTGTTAATTGTACTTATTATATTATTATTGTTCTTAGTTACTTAGGTTAATTGTATATTTATGTATGTTATTAATATGCATCATTGTCTTACTCTGTTAAGTCAAATCAAGAGTAGTATTAATTAATTATATAAACTATCCAGCAAATGTCCTGGATCACGTGATATGAGACGCTCTCCTCCACGGCGTGCCCCACGCTTCCCCAGTAGCGAAAAACCGTGGCATATGGTAGACGTGTCCATTCGTTCTCTAGCCTTGACCCTTGTCTAGTGCCTTGTCCAGTCTTCTGCAATGCCCTAGGGGTATCAGGTATTAGTGACACGTTTAGTTAGGCCTAGGAAGGGATCCTGGTGGCAAGGAATCTCCTGTTTGGTAGGAAATAATCATTTTGTAGTGATTGTTGTATGTATATATTTTGTATGTCTATGTAATATAGTTGTGTTAAGTAATATTCGTTTGGTCTAACTCCTTAACGGTGTATTTTCGCCCTTCCGGCATCACTCTTATTTTAATATACAATTACTTATACCCTTAAATTCATGTTTGCTAGTCATTGCTCCCTTTAGAACATAAATTGAATTAATTAATTATCTTCCTTTTTGTGACTTACTTATTTCAACTGTTCTTACTTATTCAAGTACATTTAGTTGAATAGGTTTTTGTGGGGATAGTTATTGCCGTGTTCCCTATTTGTTCCTTTATTTGTTAATAACTTGGGGTAGGTTTCACTCCCCAGGTATAAAGGATATTGGGATCGCGACAACGACAACAAAGATGCCAGCCTAAAATATGTCGAAAATTAATCGTAACTAAATATGGGCTCTTTATCGCTCGTAAATGTTAAGAAATTATAATATTAAGATATTATAATTTTGAGAATTTGGACTCGGAGCAGCAAAAAATAAAAATAAAAAAATATAAGAATCTTAACCTACGTTAGTTTGGGAATTTGATCTTTGGAATCTAAACAGCATTTCAGAGGCTACGCCAAATTGGATTTAAGCGAGAGAGGACTCAGGACTTTTAGTATGTAGATAACCTTAAAGGTTGATCTGACCGAGGCGCTGGAGGTTGGCTGGCTGGTCCACTATTTTTATTTTCATATATATATATATATATATATATATATATATATATATATATATATATATATATATATATATATATATATATATATATATATATATATATATATATATATCACTATACTAAGATAGAGAGGAAGCAGATACGGAGGATTATTTTAGAGAAACATCAGAGAGAGAGAGAGAGAGAGAGAGAGAGAGAGAGAGAGAGAGAGAGAGAGAGAGAGAGAGAGCCGCAGTTGGAGTCCACACGCCGACTGGTCACCTCAGCCCACCATCACTTGGTATGCTTCACCAATACCAAGGTTCTGATGTAAAACCCAGGCCTCCCTCCATCCCTCCCTCCTTCCACCACTACCATCTGCACTGCCTCTCCCCTTCCCTCCTTCACTACCATCCTCCCAGCCACTCTCCCTCCCTCCACCTCTACCTCCACCACCACCAACTGCATTGCCTCTCTACATCCTTCCACCACTACCATCCTCCCTGCCTCTCGCCCACCCTCCTCCACCACCATCCGCACCTTCTCCCTCCCTCCCTTCACCACTGCCATCCGCACCTCCTCTCTCCCTCCCTCCACTACTACCATTCTCCCCGCCTCTCTCCCTCCCCCCACCACTATCATCCGCACCTTCTCTCTCCCTCCCTCCACCGCTAACATCCGCACTGCTTCTCTCCCTCCCCCCACCACTACCATCCGCACCTTCTCTCTCCCTCCCTCCACCGCTAACATCCACACTGCTTCTCTTCCTGTCTCTCTTCCTCGCCTTCACCTCTACCATATGCACATAGCACCACATACCTGACAAAAAAAAGCTGACGCCACACTACATACCTGACACCACCTATCTGACACCACATATCAGACACCACATATATGGCACTACATACCCAGCACCACATATCTGATACCGCTCTAGCACTGCATACATGTTAATACATACCTGACACTACTGGCGCCACATACCTGACAATGCATACCTGACACCTCATACCTGGCACTACATACATGGCGCCATATACCTGACAATATATACCTGACACCACATACCTGACAATATATACCTGACACCACATACCTGACAATAAATACCTGGCACCACATACCTGACACAACTATGGCTCTACATACATGAAACCAAATAACTAGCACCACTCTGATAATACATACCTGGTACCACATATCTGACAATACATACCTTATACCACATACCTGACACCACATACCTGACACAACTATGGCACTACATACCTGAAACCAAATACCTAGCACCACCCTGACAATACAGACCTGGTACAACATATCTGACACCACACTGGTACCACATGCCTGATACCATTACGACACCACACACCTTGCACCACATACCTGACAACACTATATACCTAGCAACACATACCTGCCATATACCTACACTGAATACCTAGCATAACATACCTGACACAACTATGGCACTACATACTTGAAACCAAATACCTAGCACCACCCTGACAATACAGACCTGGTACAACATATCTGACACCACTCTGGCACCACATGCCTGATGCCATTACGACACCATACACCTTGCACCACATACCTGACAACACTATATACCTAGCAACACATAC
>NW_024734940.1:4027547-4047277 GCF_018991925.1 Homarus americanus | reverse complement strand
GAGTAAATCACTGTAGGTGGCTTGATCCAGGTATATGCTGATAACTATAGAAAAAGAAACACTTAGTTCCAGCCGTTTTCGTGCATCACATCTTTAGAGGTGAGTACAGATTAAGGAGAAGTACATAACAAGGTATATATATATACAGAGGACGGTGGGATCAAGTCCACAATGGTCAGGTATTAGGTAATGACCCTACTAATCTTCAAAAAGCACCGCAGCAGTCGGTAGTCAGGTCAGAGGGTAAGATGACCCATTCTTTCCCACCTGGTTATCAGTATATATATATATATATATATATATATATATATATATATATATATATATATATATATATATATATATATATATATATATATATATATATATATATATATATATATATATATATATATATATATATATATATATATATATATATATATATATATATATATATATATATATATATATATATATATATATATATTTATGTAGATCCAAATGCGTGGATAAGATAAATCTTGATAAAATCACACGGGAAAAAGGGGAACAACGGAGCACTTAGCTTTCGTCTTTATTCAAGACATCTTCAGAGGCAACTGGATTACATGGACAGAGAGAGGCTTAAATATACAGGGTGACCTTACATGAGGTCAGGTCATAATGATGTCATCCACTAATCCCCACACCAAACACACACGTAGAGGAGCTAAGAAAAGGGGGGGATGAACTAGTCAGGTCAGGTCAAAAATAAGGACCCACTAAATAACTATCATACATCTATATCAAAGGTTTTCAAAGCATTTTAACCCCACTGACAAATAAATTTATGTAACATATTATCAGTTTTGAACTGCCCATCACTAAGGTTTATTGATTTTAATTCTTAATCAAACTAGCTTCAACCAGAAGTCGTGACACAAGATGATTTAAATACTTCTAAGCTTTTTTCCCAAGCAATGGGATGATTATTATTCCTAACATGAACGAACATGGCACTGCTTTCAGATGCTGTTCTGATATTGTACTTATGTTGTTTGATTCTGAGCTGCAGTGTTTTTCCTGTCTATCCTACATAATTACAATTACATTTGCTACAGGAATACAATAAACACTTCCATTTACATTCAAACTTGGGCTATTCCTTATTAACATATTGGTAATGGTTGAGTCATACTTGAAAACAACATTAATATTTAGAAGCTTGAGGGACCGAACTAACGGGACAAATCTATTTACGACAGGACAGTCAAAATATTCTTAAGTGTAGGAATTTGCCTGGTTTGAGAGGAATGAAAGGATGTTTTAGCCCTTTTAAAACAACGATCAACAAACACAGAAGGGTACCTTCACAGGTAGACAGTTTCATACACTTTTTATCGAATCACCTGGAGTCTACCAAAACGTCAGTTTTTTCTGCTATGTTCTTAAGATGTCTGCGTATTTGTGACTCTGAATTTATTGACGATGAATTGAAACACATTCGTTCCATTGCACAGAAACTTGGGTACCCTTCTGTGTGTGTGTGTGGTAGGTATGTGTGTGTATGTGTGTATATGTACGTCGTGGCGACCTGTTGTGTAATGGTCAGCAACCGCTTCTCCAGCGAGCGGACCTGAGTTCGATTCTCGGGTGAAACTATGGGCAATTTTCTTTATGCCATTTGCCTCTGTCTACCCAGAAGTAATTGGGAACCTGGATGTTAATCGATTTGCGGATCGTATTCCGGGGTAATGGTTAGAGAGTGCAGTTAGCAAGCTGTCCAGTCTTCTCGGACTATTCCGTGACACTGGGTCATGCAGCTCGTTAACTTAGGGTGTGGTTGTTGTGCTGGCGACAGCTTTTACACCTTACCAAACTCTCTCCTAGGAGGCCCTGGGCCGGCCATCTTTGATTTCGAGGGGCTTCCATTATTATTATAGGTATGCATATATACACTTAAGTTTTCTTATGCGTGTATGCATTTCTTTGTAATTGCCCTTCTTGTGAAACCAGTATAGATACTCACTATTCAGGTAATGTAAAATTTTACTGACCATTGATAGTGTGATTTTGCTGTGTGATATGATGTTTACAGGATCGACAAGCTTGTTGACAACCTGAGATACCTTAGTGCAAAGACCACCTCTCTGGGGACTCATTCCACTAGTTTTCGTCGTCTGTAATTTTGTTTAGTCTTCACTGGAAGGGCAATTGTGGTTGATTCATTCACGAACTATACAATATGTTCATTTACGTGATTTATTTTGGTTGATAAGTCTTAGGGTTTATTTGAAGTGTTCCTAGAGGTCAGTACTGATAACTTGGGAATTTTTATCTTGTTGATGTACTGTATAACCCAAGCCACGAGAGGGATTAAATGCAGGTGTATTTTGATGTTAACAAAATACACCTAGCAGTATGTGACGTCTGATTTTGTTAGGCTAGAATTGTCATTTTCAGTGTTGATTTTCTATGGTGTTGTAGTTGTAGTTTATTTAGTACGATTGGGAAGAATAGTTCATTATGTAACCTTGGGTGTTATGATAAGTTAGTTCGGTTTAGCATTGAAAACTGCTACTATTTTACAAAACATCACAATTCTCAAATTATGGCTTGGGGGGTAGGTTAACAAATTCATTGACAAACTTGGAGTACAGTTTGCCTATTCTGAGTACTTCAGTCAGGTATTGACACTGAGGGTATCACTTCACTGCCACGCAGGACAGAGTCTACACAAAGGAATAGATCATATTCATTAACAGTATATATGTCAGATTCATGTTTGATGTCGCTGTTCAGTGCCATGCAGGACAGAGGTTCGTATGCAAAGAATACATCATATTCATTAGCAGCATATATAGGTCAGAGTCATGGGGTGAAGTCACTGTTCACTGCCATGCAGGACAGTGGTTGAGATACATTGGGATATTCTAATGAAGACTAATCAGTGTGGGCTAGGAAATTTGGGATAAACAGCATAAATGTCCTCAAGCACCCCTGATTCAATGTAGTAATTACAAAGTTCATGATACAATAAGCCAGGTGGCCTGAAGTCTTTGACAGTGTCACATTCAATAATATAGTGTTCAAGTGTATGCTTTTAAGGTTTATCACAAAGTTTCATGCTGAATGTTCCGTATGGGTACAGCGTTACTAACTTGCCAGATGTGTGTCTGTATCCCTGGCCTAATTCTGGCCACAACTATATAACATTGTCTACTTTTGTCCTTATGCTTGCCATACCGGTACCTCTTGTCACAAAATTTGTCTTATTTACGAATGCTACAACTGCCAAGTCTCTGCATATCTCAGTTCTTCTAGATCAGAGTTCATGATTCTGACTTGAATTGTTTTAAGTACAGCATTGACAGGCCAAGGTCACGGTCAATCTTTCTTACATGCCTTATTGGCGGTCTATCAGCACAGTCATGATACCTAATTCCAACATGGGACGGAATCCACACAAATTCTATACGAAAGCTGGTCTCATTGGCAGTTATCACATTTTAATATCACATACAACTTTAGACAGACATAGAACCTATTGTTCATTGATTTCTAAAACACTTTGAAAGTCACAGAATATCACCTGTTACGAGTTGGGGATTTAGAAGAGAAGGTGTCTACCCAGATCCCAACAGGCAACAACAATAAAAAAAAACAATAATCGGACTATAAAAGGGTAGACAAAGGATGCGAGTTTTGTTGTGTATATGCACTATAAATTTTAACAAAATATTCAGCTTCTATAATTTACCCTTAACCATACTTAACCTAAACATTAAACAGTATATATATATTTATACAACATACAACAATTTTGGAAGCAAGGTGGAGGTGGGGAGGCAATATAAGATTGCTAAATACTTAAGTGCGGAGCTAAGATGGCTGACGAGTAAGGCTGAGTATTGTAGAAGACGGTAGGTAGTCACTGTGCCGTAGGTTTCAGGACAGGATCCTGTGGTCACTTCCAGAGTGAACTGAACTTCAATGAATTGGAGCTGATGAGGAAGACTTGAGGAGGTGACGCAACAACCAGGATATGGAGAAGGGAACCCCTAGAGTGTAATCTAAGACTAGTCATACTCGGTTTTGGTCTCAGATGGCGTTGCTCGTGGTGCTGGGGTAGGTAGATCAGGACAATAGATGGCGTGGTTCGTAGGTGCTGGGTAGGTAGATCATGATAATTGATGGCGTGTTCGTAACACACCCCACCTCCATTTTTAAGGTAGTCTGTAGCTAAGTATAGATTTCAAAGTTGTCTAGTTTGTGTTGTGCTGGCCCAGTTGTTCAGCCTTTTGTTTATTTGACACCATCACTTTTTCTTTATATATTACAATTGCACAGCTCTGTTCTACCTGTGTTTTTCTCTTGCACAGAACCATCAGTAAAGAGCATAACATTCACTTCTGATTTAATAATTTCTATGTGTCTGTTAATAGTTTCAGTGTGACACATCTCATCACATCGGTATTTAACATCGGTTACTACCAACAGGAATGTAATTACAGGAACTGGGATATACCAGCCAAGGAGGAATGAGCTAGTGGGGTTTGTCTGAGGTGATTGGGACGAGATCGCAACACTTTGAGGAAGCCACTCCCCAAAGAGAGTCTTTTGTGGAGGGTTAACGAGATAGTCGGGATTACTTAGATAGAACATCACCCAGTTTGAGCTGTAGTTTGGGAACCATTGTTCTTCAAAAACTTTGACACAAAAACATGGGGATTAAGTAGAGCTATCCTTCAGATAAGGAGGGCAGCCTGAGCTCTTTCTCATTTTTGCCAATTCTGGCTGATTTTGGGCATCCTAGAATGATGAGCATGGCTTCATTTTGCACTACCAAGGCTGTTGAGTTGTTTAGGCAGAAAAGTCACAAGATGGAGAGTATAATAGTCAACTATAGAACGAGTATATAGATGATGTTATTCCATAGCCCTTACAACAAGGGTTCTGAGGGTTTACACGAGCATTAGTTTTGGCACGAAGGTTGCTGGACAGCCAAATCATGTTAAAGTCAAGAGGCAGAGGAGAGCAGGACGAGGATTGAGGACCTCCTCTGTCAACAGATATTATGAGACCACATTCCACAGTCCTCTGAGGAAATACATCCAGCAAGGCTTGGAGCCTGAGCTGTCTGTCTCTTATAATGCAGATATCATCAGCATATCAAGGTCATAGCCTCGTTTGGCTGAGTTGGAATGTAAGCAATAAGCTTGTATCAGATATTAAAGAGCATAAGTCTTAACACTCCTCCCTGGAGGCGTGCCAAGCTCAAATGCTCTCATTCTGGTACCTTTTGACTTCTAAACAGAACACACTGGCATACCTGTTGGACAGATAACCCTTATCCATGTCAAGAGGTGACCTGGATGCCCAAATTAGCTAGCTGTTCAAGCATAATGTCTCTATTAGCTACATCAAAGGCCGATTTAAGGTCTATGAAGGCTGTTTGTGTCTTATATCTTTTATGAACAAGATATTCTGCAAAAGTTGTCTGTGTGTTGTGCTCAAGTAATAACCCATGCAGATTATGGCCAGTTTGTCTTTGACTTGAAACATGAGACGGTTGAGAACAACTCTTCAAGAAATTTACACATACAGGATGAGTGAAATGGGCCTGAAGTTTGGAGAGTTAGCTTTAGGATTGGTACTATGTTTTCAGTATAGTCCATGTCTAGACAGAATACCCTGTGGAGGCTCTCATTTGATACAGGGGTCACATTGGATGGTTAGGGATCTCTATTTAACAATCTCAGGGTGTTATAGGTTGCGCCATCCTCACCACAGGAGGGCAGGATTCACCCTTATTAGAGTTGTTGTTAGTCTGTGGTGCGTTACAGGAAACTGGTCGCAAGGTCTGTTGAGGAACAGGCTATTTCAATATTGAAATCCCTCTTAATGTGTGTGTGGTTTTAGATATTGCTGTATGTAAGGAGTGCAGGGAAGGATTTCAGACACACTGCACCATTGGTCTAATAGCATGTCAGCATATTCTGCAGGGCTTGATGATGTGACTGTGTGTGACTTGTTAATGGCTCTAATTTTGTTCCACACTTCTGCTAGAGTGGTTGTTCTCTTAATTCCCTGTAAGAATTGTTTCCAACAGGTGTTTTCACCTGACCTTTGAGTTCACGAAATGCTCCGTTAGCATTGAGGAATACAGGAGGTTATCACTAGTTTTATTTTGCTTATAAGTGCTGGCAAGCTGTTCACCTTTCTCTCCTTCTTTTGGTGAAGATGGGGTCATGTGTCCACAGAGGTGGTTTAGTGCTGCCCTCTCGCCCTTCCTCCTTGACTTAACCCAGGTGGTATAATGTGGTAATGACATTTACAAGATCTCAGCAAAATTCATCCACTGACCCACGTATATCCAGCATACGATTTCCAGGATGTAGGCCTTGAAGTGCAGCTTAAGATCATTCGGGATGTTAATTCTGTGCTTAGGATGGGGTTCACATTTGACATCAGCAATGCGTATTCAGTAAGTATTGCATAATGCTTCACTGACTAGGTGGTCTTGAGCTGACCTTAGCCTTGACACATAATTAAATCTGCTCTATGGCAAGATGTGTCACCTTTATCTGTGCGTCGTATACAGATATTATGATTATTGAGGTAATTCACGAACATCCTCCTATTAGGGTGTACACTGACATCACCGAGGACAGTGTGACGAGAGTTAAAGTCACCTATACACAGCATCGCATTGTTCTAACCAAACTTAACAACCTAACCTAACCGAACCTAAACTGTTGTAATATAACACTGGACAACACAGATTTTGCTACTGGTGTAAAATCATAATATATTCTAGACTAAGTCAAGTATGTTGATTCTGAATCTAAACTCAGAATTTTCCCAGCACGTCAGGATTTTAAGTTATACATATGATCAAATTACACTGGGATGCCTAGCAATTAGCATAATTGGATTAATAACGTGATATTAAAGATTTTAAATGTAATGTATACCTTTTAAGAATGCATCAAGTTTGGAATTTACTTCACGCTAATAATATCTGTATCTTTTCAGGGTATAACCTAATATTTGTTATGTATATTTTTAGGTTAGGCCTATGTTACTACAGGCATCATGAATAGGCGATGCTGTGTAAATCTTCCTGATAACTTTTGCTATCTCTGTTGAAAATAAACTCTACGTGACCAGCGTAAGAACCTTACCAACAGAGTGAAAACTGCTTACAAGTATTATTTAGGATGTAAAGTGTGTAATTCGGGGATTACGCAGTGGTTGAGTGACGAAAGGAAGGGAATGGCTTTTGCTGTGCTAATGGTATGGCGTGAGCCAACGAAACATCACTCTGAATGCTACTTTTGTATGACAAATATTGCTGGTTTCTAAAGAAAAAAGTAAGAAATTGTATTTCCAGAATGTAAGTCTGCTCCGAAGCCGGTCCCCCAAGACTTGGATTCGCCTGTGCCCGTTCCTCCAGTAGCTGCTGCAGTTGAAAGCGATGATAACTCTAATGATGATGAGTGTGATGATGCTGATATGGATCAACTGTATGAGCCTGAATCTGAGGAAAAAAATCCACACTTGCTAAATCAAGAAGAGTTGAACGATCTGGTGAGCGACCTGTCATTGTCAAAGGATAAGGCAGAAGTGTTGGGCTCCAAACTACAGCAATGGAACCTCCAACAGGAAGGTACCAAAATTTCCCTTTTCCGTCATCTCCACACAAACTTAGCTGCCTTATGAATGGAGACTCTTCATAGACTCCAGCAAAGTGAGCCTCAAAGCTGTGTTTTTACACAGAAGATAACAAAACCTTCTGTTCCCGTACCTCGCGCTGTCGGCATGAAAGAGACGTATGAGTCGATGGAAATCCTTCTGAAAGTGATTAATTACTCAGCTCATAAGTGGAACATTTGCGGTGATCTAAAGGTGATTTCTCCTCTTAGGACTGCAGCTGGGTACACAAAACACATGTGTTTCTCGTGCCTATGGAACAGCCGTGACGACAGCAATCATTATGTTGTAAAAGACTAGCCTGGAAGACATGATCACACAGTTGGCAGGTACAATGTGCAGCATACAGACCCGCAGAAAGTCTACATCAAACTCGACCTTATGAAAAACTTTGTAAAGGCAATGGATCATAACGGTATTGGCTTCCAGTATCTCAGAGAGAAGTTTGGCGCAGGAAAAACTGATGCTCAAAGCAGCATTTTGCCGCAGATCCGAGAACTGATGTGTGATCGCGAGCTCAAAAATAAACTGAACCCAATTGAGTTTGCAGCTTGGGAAGCATTTGTGTTGGTTGTGCAAAACTTAAACCATAGAGCTGAACAGTATGCTGAATTAGTGGACAATATGCTAAAGGCCTATCAGCGAATTTCTCATAAAATGCACTTCTTGCATTCTCATCTTGATTTCTTTCCACCTAATCTGGGTGAGGTAAGCGATGAGCATGGCGAAAGGTTCCACCAAGACATGTCGGTGATGGAAACTAGGTATCACGGCCTGTTCAACCCAAACATGATGGGTGATTACTGCTGGTTCCTTCAATGGGAGACCATTTCCACACACAAACGCAAGAGCACACTTTTGAACATCATTCATTGTCATCTAAAAATGATGTGAAAGTACAAAACACTGTTGTTAGATGTACATAACTTGAAAACCTAACGTAATGGCTGAATTCTTACTTCAAATTTGAAATCAGCGGCCCAGATTTACTCAAGTACACCTGCATTTCCCTTAGTAGCAGACAAAAAGTTTAAATTTGTTGGCCAGTGTATCAAATCTTGCCTATCCTTATCTAACCAAACTTAACCTAACCTATTCTAATAGAACCTACGCTAACCTAACCTAACCTCTCCAGGTAGTGTTAGTGTGTCTAATCATCAGGTGAATTAAAATAAAGGGGATAACCTTCAGGCAACCCTACAATCCCTTTACTTTTTTTCTGGTTATTTTAGGATGGCCAGCGAAAGGGTTATTATCTCACTATTTAAGAGAAAGAAAAAATTATCTTACGGTCTTCTGTGAATCTTCGATCTAACCTTTATGTCATTAAAGGTTACGAGGCTATGTAATTAACTCATGACCTTCGTAGTGTTTTGACCTGACCTGACCGTTTAGAATTCTAATTTAGGTTAGATTTTTTTGTTTTAAATGTCAGGTGTTTTGGTAATTAAGTCTTTGTTGTCGGTAAAAAAGTGATTAAAATATTCGTCAAATGTTCAACATCAAAGAGTAGAACAAATACCCAGACACACAGATAGACAAACAGACAGACTATTATACTCCCTCGATCAACTTTTATTGATAGGTGAAAATTCACATGACGTTTAGTGTGTGCGTGCGTGCGTGCGCGCGCGCGTGTGTGTGTGTGTGTGTGTGTGTGTGTGTGTGTGTGTGTGTGTGTGTGTTTAAGTTAATATTTCTCATGTTCAATACTTCATCAACAGAAATAAATATTTCTCCATCGTCTGCATGACCCGAGAGAGGAGGAGGAGGACTAGCAGAAGAAGAAGAAGAAGAAGGAGGAATCAGAGGGGGAGGAGGAAAAGCAGAAGCAAAAGGAGGAATCACAGGCAGAGGAGGAGCAGAAGTAAATAGAAGAAGACAAAATAGGAAAAGAGGAAGAGGAGGAGGAGAAGCAGGAGCATGAAGAAGAGGAAGAGGAAGAGGAGATGCAGCAGAAGTAAGAAGAGGAGGAGAAACAGGAGGAAGTGGAGGAGAAGGAAGAAGAAAAGAAGCAGGAGAAGGGAGAAGAACAAAATCAGGAGGAGGAAGAAGAGCAGAAGCTGGAGGAGGAAGAAGAGTAGAAACAGGAGGAGGAGAAAGAGAGGATGAAGGAGAAACACTAAGGGGGGAGAAAAGAGAGAAAGAGGGAGAAGAGGGAGAGGAGAAGGAGGAGGAGAAACAAGGGAAATTGGAGCAGGAGGAGTAGAAGGAAGAGGAGGAACAGAAGTTAAAGGAAGAAGAAGAAAAGGAGGAGGATGAATAGGAGGAGAAAGAATAATGAGGTGACAATAATAATAAGAATACAGGAGAAATAATACAGGATACATAAAGGGAATATATGAAAGCGACGTAGTTAATGGGGAGGAATGATAAAGAATGAGAGAAAAGACTAGAAGAATAATGGAGAAGATAGGAATATAAAAAGGCAAATATAGAGAAGAGATAGTGAATGGGAGGATTACATAAGAAATGTCAAAGTAGAATGAAGAAGAAACTAGGGAATTAATGAAGGGAGAGGCAAAGAGAAAACAAGATAGATGAGGAAGAAGGAAAAATTTGGAGATAAAAACACAGACAAACGGACACAGGGCAAGAGGCGAGACTTTAAGTTGTGGGAGGAGAAAAAGAGGAAGGGAAGGAAAAAAGGAAGGGTGAAGAAATGAATTGGAAGGTTGGAGGAAGGAGTAACAAGGGGAGGAAGGGTTACAGATAATAAGGAAGAGGGGAGTAGAGCAGGTGGAGGAGCAAGGAGGAAGGAGAAGAATTGTAGAGGGTAAGAGGAATGGGTGGGGGGGAGTGATGACGGAAGATGGAGGGTAGGTAAGGAAGGAAAGAAGATGAGGAGTGTAGAAGGTCGAACGATGAGGGGGGAGGTAAGGGAGAAAGGGTCAGTCAGTTCGGGAGATTCGTGACAAAAAGTTTTTCATTCTGTCTCGCTAAATCCTGGGATGAACCGACCTGGGGCAGTGACGGATGGACTCTCTCATGGTCACTCTTTCCAGGCCAGGGTAGCTTATTTTCTTTTGCATTTTTTTTTTATTTGTCTTCTCTGTCTTCCCCTTTATCACTGTTTCTCTCTTTTGTTGTTGTTGTTGCTGTTATTGTTGTTTTTGTTCTTCATATTCTTCATTTCTTCTTCTTCTTCTGTTTATTACTATTTACTTTCTCCTCTGTTTCTCTAACTTGTTGTTGCTGCTGTTGTTGTTGTTTTTGTTATTGTTGTTGTTGTTGTTGTTGTTGTTGTTGTTGTTGCTATTCTTCATCTTCTTCTTTGGTGGTTTATTTTCCTTATTCATTTCTCCTTTCTCCTCTGTTGTATCTTTTATCTCTGTTTTCCTTACTCCTCTCTTCTTCAACTTCCTTGAGCATTTATTCCTTACATCACCCTCCTTCGTGCTCTGTCACTTTATATATGTCTTCTACGCTTAATATCCTTATATCCTTACTCCATTCTCCTCACATGCTTCTCTTTTTTATGTAATATTCTTTTCCTTGTTCCTTCTTTTTAATAATCTCTGTCTTCCTCTTCTTCTCTAATTCTCCCCTTCTTACTAGTCTGGGGGATCTTATCTTAATGTCGCCTTCCATCTTTCTACCAACTAATGTCTTTGGAGGGCAACTCAACATGTAAACATCTTCTTATTTTTTGTGTATTATACTGAGGACATTATATTTCTAAGTTATACATGAGCCGGTTTGTCTGTTAGTGCATCTGTCACAGTGAACGACTACATCTTAGTAGAAGCTATACTCAACAATAACACTGGTCTACAAAAAAATATTTTTTTTTTCTGGCATGAAACCTTTTAACTGTTTTTTACTAACTTTAAGGTGCTGAATCCAAATCTGAGCTCAGATTTGCTCCATCACGTAACGTGCCAGAATTTACTGAGCTACCAGAGATTGAGGATATAGACCGGAATTCACCTGTTTCTACTGATGAAGATGAAGAGACTGATCTTTTCAAGCCATCTGGTGAAGATTGTGAAAAGCCAACGTTGTTTACTCAGTCAGAATTGAATGATCTGGTCAGAGATCTAAATTTGCCAAAACAGTCTGCTGAATTGTTAGCTTCCAGGCTTCAAGAGAAACGACTCTTAAAACCTGGCACGAGTGTCTCCTTTTATCGCAACAGAGAAGAGCAACTGCGGAAGTACTTTCATTCATATGACCAGCTTGTTTTTTGTAATGATGTAGAAGGACTTCTTCTCTCCATAGGACTACCAGCATATGATAGTAAGGATTGGAGACTTTTTATTGACAGTTCTAAAAGGAGCTTGAAATGTGTTCTTCATAACGGAAACAAGTATGGTTCAATTCCAATCGGACATTCTGTACAAATTAAAGAAGAGTATGAAAACATTAAGACTGTTCTAGAGAGGTTGCAATACCATGCTCATGAATGGTTAATTTGTGTGGACTTGAAAATGGTAAACTTTCTATTGGGCCAGCAAGGAGGGTACACATAATACCCCTGTTTTCTGTGCTACTGGGACAGCAGGGCTACAGCAGACCATTGGGTGAAAAAGAATTGGCCACCAAGACATAGTTTGACGCCTGGTGACAAGAATATCATTAACGATCCTCTGGTTGACAGGAAAAACATTGTCCTTCCTCCTCTGCACATAAAACTTGGTATCATGAAGCAATTCGTCAAGGCTCTTGATCATAGTGGAGAGTGTTTCAGATATATATGCTCAACCTTTCCAAGTCTTAGCGACGAGAAGAAAAAGGCAGGGATTTTTGATGGACCTCAAATAAGAACACTACTCAGAGATCCACACTTCCTTGCAACAATGACTGAGGCACAGGCAAGAACTTGGAATGCTTTCTCTAATGTGGTACGGAACTTCTTAGGGAACAAGAAAGCGGACAACTATCAAGAAATTGTGGAAGAGCTGCTCTGGAGTTTACAAGCACTTGGATGCAGAATGAGTATCAAGGTTCACTACTTACACAGTCACTTGGACGAGTTTCCAGAAAATCTGGGAGAAGTGAGCGAGGAGCAAGGGGAGCGCTTTCATCAAGACATTAAAGTAATGGAAGAACGTTACCAAGGTCGATGGGACTCGAACATGATGGCGGACTACTGCTGGAGTTTGATGAGACATTCCAGAAGCTGTACATAAGAGATCGGCCAAAAAGAGGAAGTTTATGTAACTGTAACTTGATCTTAATACTTGCACTATTTCTACCGTACATTAATTGGTTTTTTTCACCCTTCAATGTTACATTTAAATATTATATGTGCATTAACTTTCCAATTTGATATTAACAATTTTTGGTTATAGAAAAATACAAATTATAATGCTGAAAAAATTTATGTATACATGTTTAAACCGTGAATTTTGATCCAAAAGTTTACGTTTCCCAGCAAAAGTGCAATATAGTATATCTCAAAAACCTGATGTGATAGACAAAAACCAAAGTCATATTTGGATTCTGCACCCCAAATTTACTTAAAATCCGTTTAAAAACCTTGTGCCAGAAAAATTGTGTTGACCGGTGATAATCAAAGGCATCTCAAGAATTTGTGTGTATTCTTAGACCACACACATGTATGTGTTTACCTGTGTAATTTTCCTGTACGCGTAATCGTCTCTTGGTTGTAAATAAAAGCCGGAGAAGGAGTTGTTTCACCTCTCCCTCTCACCATTCAGCTGCTGGACACGACTCACTGCATCGTAAACCTCGCAGGGCAGGAAGAGAAAGGTACACATTGTGAGGCAAGTTGCAAGACGTCCAGAGCTGTTGGCTCTTGTCCTGGCCCTGGATTTGTTGACATGAGCTGAGCTGAACTGACCTGTTCTACACACCGGTATATTTACACTCGTGAGGCAGAGTAGAAAAAAAAGAGATAAAGAAAGATATATTGGAGAGAGAGGGGGGGTAGAGTAACTGAACCATGTGAGAAAGGAGGGAGAGAGATAAACCACAGCAGAGATCAATAAGATGTAGAAGCTTACGGGTCATGCCTTCAGGGAAAGGATACGAAATCACACACACACACACACACACACACACACACACACACACACACACACACACACACACGGGATACACCACACACACAGATACACATTTACACGTGCTGCATACACACACACACACACACACACACACACACACACACACACACACACACACACACACGCATACACACCACACACACACACACACACACACACACACACACACACACACACGAGCGCGCGTGCGCGAGCGCATACATACATACATACATACGTACAGTCACGTTCAAGATTCTTCGAACACTGCTGGAGACAGCTGGCAACTCAAGGCCGTTTGTTTACTATACTAAGTAGTAAAATTTATTAATGAATGTAAAAGTGATAGGTGATTGGTTACTTAGTTCCTCGTTGCTTAATTAATGGTTGGGCTTTGTTGTTTCTCATTATATTATGCCTTTCTGCTATTATATACTGTTAATTTGATTTTAAAACGGATAGAGCAATGAGCCAACCTATATGAATTTGTATTTAGATAAATAAACATAAGTAAAAATCGGTAAGTATGTTAAAGAACATTATGCATCGGGCACAGCTGTGTGTAGGCTGTTTATGAGGTTGCCTTTCGGGAAATTAATCCAGATGTATCTAACCGATGCTAAACAAAACTTCTTTCTATGCTGATTTCTTATAACACAAACTGCTGTTTTACTTCCCTGTGTGTGCGTGTGCGCATGTGGAGTGTGTGTGTGTGTGCGCATGTGGAGTGTGTGTGTATGTGTGTGTGTGTGTGTGTGTGTTTGTGTGTGTGTGTGTCAGTCTGTGTCTGTATTTAAAAATAACGTTGTTCAATTGAAGGTGATGGTAATTAATCTTACGAACCATCCGTCTGATGGTGAATTTTAAGTACCGTAGCATATGCTCAATACTTTGGCTACAAGCTTTATCTAGCAATATCATTGTCATTCCGAGACTATGAATATTGTAAGCAGCAAATGGCATTTCTTTTCGTTGAATGATTCCTTTGTGCCACCCCCCCTAAATCCTTGTTTCTGACTTGTGTCGATTACGTCACGTTTACTTGTGTCTTTAAAAAATATTCAATTTTTTTTCCAAAAAATGTGTATGGTATTATAATTTGTATCTTATTTATTTATTTATTCGTTTATTTTTATAAATGGCGAAGTTGTTATAAATATAACGCCGATGTTAGGTTAGGTTAGGTTAGTTAGCTGCCTGCGCCGGATCGGACAGCTGTGATCGACCATTACATATTGTGGTGAATTGTTTCGTTATACAGTTGTTTCTTTCTTTGTCTCCGTCTCCTTTCTGATTTTTTCCGTGGTTGAATCTTTTGTAATTACTACATTGAATCGGGGGTGCTTGGAGGACAATCTTGCTGTTTATCCCAAATGCGAACACACTCGATTTGTCTTCAGTTAGAATATGACATCCAATGTATGTGAACCACTGACCTATATACACTGCTAATGAATATGATGTATTTTTCTTTTCTTTGTGGGTACAACCTCTGTCCTGCATGGCAGTGAACAGTGACATTACCTAATATGAATCTTAATTCCTCTCTCTCTCTCTTTCTCTGTATATATATATATATATATATATATATATATATATATATATATATATATATATATATATATATATATATATATATATATATATATATATATATATATATATATATATATATATATATATATATATATATAGCTGTTAATGAATATGTTGTATTTCTTGTGTATGAACCTCTGTCTTGCGTTGCACTGAAGAAGTGAGATCACCCGTGTCAAACCTCACTGAATTACTCTCAGAATAGCAAGTACACTGGTACTATGTAACTTTGCCTTCAATAAATCGTTAAAACTAAATCAACGTGGTAGATATAGTAATTATTTTACATGCAATATATTTTATCATATATATGATACTGTACTCTTTCATCATAATTATAAGTGTAATGCTAGGATTTGCTTGACTTAAATCATCCTGAATACATACTTTCATAAGTGGGGATATTAGAAGAAGATTGTTTTCTTTACATTTATTATGTCAATGGACAGATATCTGATGGCCCAGTATATGGGCTCTTGATTAAATAGGAAAAATTATTTCTGGATATATTATTATTAGTCCAGCCACCTTCTCTCATTCCCCGATTATTTGCTGCAGCCTGTCAGAAACGGAGGTGACGTGGATTAGTATCAGTTGGCGGTGTCCGGGCCTCAGACCTCCTCAGACTCACGGTGTGTATGCTCTGTAGCTGCACCCTGGTTCTTTCTTCAGCTGCTCCCACACGTTCAATATTGCCCAAACGTTCTATAGGTCTATGTCACAACCTTTGCTTCTGGCCAGTCTAAACTTGCACATTTCTTTGTTCTGCAGACCATCATGCTATATAATCCGGTGCGGTATGATATTAGGACACCTATCGTGCATGAAAATGATGTTTTCGGAAACGGGAAAGCATATGTAACGCACTAAGGGAAGCATAACTTTCGAGTATTTCTAAATTCTGTTCAGTTGTGAATCTTCCTCTTCTATGTCAGTCAGCTCTCCAACTCCGCGGCAACATATGCATCCCCTAAACATTGCAAGTCACATAGCCGCCACCCTTGCTTCCTGTCTAGCATATCGGGTGTTGTTCCTCCTCCAGAGATGAGAAAGCCTTTTCGTCAGTGAATATTATTCTTCCTCAGAAATCTGTTTTCAGATACCGTCGCGAGCAAACTGCAACCCGTTCGCGATGTCGCTCATTTAACTTCTCCTTGGTGGCGGGAGTTCGCGGTGAATGCCTCCTTCGTAAGCTCCTTTGCCTCTGACGTTAAAGGGGGAAATATTTAATTGTAAATCCTCTCTGCTGAAAATGAAGTCTTGAAGGGTTGCTTCAGCGAAATCTCCAGACGGCTTCAACTTGTGCAAGTGTTGTTCTACGCGGCATTCCTGTCCTGTGGTGGTCCTTAAACTTTCCTCCTCTTCCCATCGCTTAATCCAATAATATACAGTTTAACGAGAAAACCCAATTTCGCAAGTAATTTCAGTGGTGAAACCCAGCCTCTTTCATGCCGATTATCATGGTGGAGGTGCTTCCACGATCAGTGATTTTCTGCGTGTGGTATTCCATGGTGGCAGGGTCCTTCTACAATTGAGGGAGTGGAAGGGTAGTCAGCACTGACAACACCTCTGTCTCCCCGACCTTCCCTCCAATAACGTCAGCTTTATATTTATATTTATTATGTATTTATACAAAAATAAACGAATAAATAAATAAATAAGATACAAATTTATAATACATCATACACATTTTTGGAAAAAAATTAGTATTATGTTTTTAAAGAAACCAGACTAAACGTGACGTAATCGACACAAGTCAGAAACAAGGATTTAGGGGGGGATGGGGCGCAAAGAGTCACTCAACGAAATAAATGCCATTTGCTGCTTACAATATTCATAGTCTTGAAATGAAAATGATATTGCTAGATAATGGCTTGTAAAAGTATTAGGCATATGCTACAGTACCAGTTCACACCATCAGACGGATGGTTCGTAAGATTAATTATCATCACCTTCAATTGAACAACGTCGTTATTACATACAGACACAGACTGACACACAAACACACACACACACTCCACATGCGCGCACACACACACTCCACATGCGCACACGCGCACACAGGGAAGTAAAACAGCAGTTTGTGTTGCAAGAAATCAGCGTCTTTAGAAAGAAGTTTTCCTTAGCATCGGCTACATACAACTAGATTAATTACCCGAAAGGGATTAAACGTTTGAAGACAATATTAGAATAAATTAATGATAAACAGGCAACCTCATAAACAGCCTACACACAGCTGTGCCCGATGCATGATGTTCTTTAACATACTTACCGATTTTTACTTATGTTTATTTATCTAAATATAAATTCATATAGGTTGGCTCATTGCTCTATCCGTTTTAAAATCAAATTAACAGTATATACTAGCAGAAAGGCATAATATAATGCGAAACAACAAAGCCCAACCATTAATTAAGCAACGGGGAATTAAGTAACCAATCACTGATCACGTTTACATTCATTCATAATTCTTTCTACGCAGTATAGTAAACAAACGGCCTTGAGTTGCCAGCTGTCTCCAGCAGTGTCGAAGAATCTTGAACACGACTGTACATGAGGCCTTAGGACCTTGACAGAGGCTCCTTTGAGGCCGTGGGTGAAGGACTGGAGGGGCCTCGTTCGTTGGCGGCACTTGGAGATGACGTGGGCGGCGACAGCCGAGGTGGTGGTGCTGGTAGTGGCTCGCGCCGGTAGACCAAGGTACTTGTACAGTAGGTGCGTACTTGATCGATGTCTTGTCCTTGCAGAGTCTGTAGGTTGTGTATCTATGCTACTGTGCCGAGTAGCAACCTTGTGAATAAGCTACTGTGCCGAATAGCATTTATATATGTAATTACGTGGCAACACTGCACGTGTTATGTGGCAAAATTGCCCCGAGGCTGCCATATGGCAAGGCAGTCTCAGTCTGACTCTGTGGGCCGTGCATGGCACACGCTAGTCACCACTTGTATCTCTCCTATCCGTTAATAAAAGGACTTCAGTGTTACCCTGTGTTTCGCTACCCATCACTGCCTTCTTCAGGGAACACTTGGAACCTTCAGAGTCAACGGTGTCTGACGCCGGAAGTGTACGATGAACTTGGTTTTAGTGTGTGAGATGACGAGCTCGATTGTTTGACAGGTCCGAGCGAATATGAAGAGTAGGTTGTTCATGTTGCACTGTAGTAATGTGGAGGAGAATATCGTCAGCGTGGCTTATGATGTGACAGTCTAGGGTGCTCTCACCAAAGATGTCGTTGATGAGGCAGATGGAGGTCATGAGAACATTAAAGAGTGTAGGGCTGAGTATGCCGCCCTGAGGCGTGCCAAGATCAAGGTCCCTGATCATAGAGTAGTGGCCCTGAAAACGGACACGGGCCTGTCGATGGGAGAGGTTGTCAGCAATCCACATGAGGATTTTGCCCTTCACTTCAATGTGCACGAGACCCTCAAGGATCACTTCACTGTTGGGTTTATCAAAAGCACCCTTGAAGTCGACGAAGAGGGAGGTTTTGGCTGAGGTGTTCGCAATGGAGTGAGCTATGCAGCGAACAGTACTCTTTGCAGAGCGGAACCCATAGAGGTCAGGGTGCAGGTGGGCTTCAATTTTCCAGTGGAGGCGGTGGCATATCATGGGCTCCAGCATCTTTGAGAAGCAGGAGATGAGGGAGATAGGACGATATTCGTTTTGTCTGCCTGGCTTAGGGACTGGATAGCAGTCTTCCAAAAGATAGGTTAAATAGACAGAGCAGGGGGTCACCAGGGGTGGCAATAAGGGCATTTATCACATCATATGTGACGCCGTCAACGCCAGGGGCGGTGGACCGACCGCGCTCAACAACATTTAACAGTTCACACTGTGTGAAAGGTACGTCAATGTCTGCAGGTACGTCCTGTTGCTCAAAGATGCGCTGTCAGCGTTGTGGTTGCAGTGCGAGGGTGAGGTCTCGTACAGAGGGTGGTAGCGCATCGATGGAAGCGGCCTCCCGCCACATTTGGGAGAGCGCCTCGGCACGGGCAGCTGGTCTGGCGTTAGTCCCCGGGCATGGTTAATGGTACGCCATATAATTATCACCTATAGCTGTAGACTGGTCAATAGAAGAAGCAAAATCAAACCACTGCTTCTCTCGTGCGAGAGTTATAGCAGATTGGAGCTCTTTATTTGTGCATATCAGGAAGCGTAGAACGTCAGTGGAGCTGGGAGATCTCTTTCACTGGTCGACTGCTAGTCGGTGTCATACTCAGATAGACTTAACATGAGGGTCGCGGTTAACATTCCACTGATTCCTGGGCTGGCGGTTAGGGAGGCGGTGTTTTGATTCAGGGCAGAGGAGGTCAGTGCATTGTTTGGACTGATCAAGGTAGAGTTGGTCTGTGGTGGTGACAGTGTAACCCTGAAACCATTCAGCAATGTTAGTGATGAATGCAGGTATGTTGACAGGGGGTACGATGAGCCTAAGGCACTTGG
>NW_024734940.1:4010669-4027447 GCF_018991925.1 Homarus americanus | reverse complement strand
GCATGGTCTATGACTCCAACCTCTCACACAGCGTCTTTAGAAAGAAGTTTTGTTTAGCATCGGTTCGATACAACTGGATTAATTACCCGAAAGGGATTAAACGTTTGAAGACAATATTAGTATAAATTAATGATAAACAGGCAACCTCATAAACAGCCTGCACACAGTTGTGCCCGATGCATGATGTTCTTTAACATATTTACCAATTTTTACTTATGTTTATGTATCTAAATATAAATTCATATAGGTTGGCTCATTGCTCTATCCATTTTAAAATCAAATTGACAGTATATACTAGCAGAAATACATAATATAATGCGAAACAACAAAGCCCAACCATTAATTAAGCAACGGGGAACTAAGCAACCAATCACAGATCACGTTTACACATTCATAATTTTTACTAAGTAGTATAGTAAACAAACGGCCTTGAGTTGCCAGCTGTCTCCAGCGGTGTTCGAAGAATCTTGAACGTGACTGTACATCACCGGTAAATGTGTATGCACCACCCACATGCCCGCGCTCGTATATAATTATGTAAGACGCCATCACAGGATTGTTATCTTGATTTAGCTCTTAACTTAGTATACCTAGGAATAGGACATAACTAGATTCATAACTACATGTTGGATGAATGATACTGCGTAAGAGGTTTACTGATATTATGCTGTAGGCCGCCCTACTGGTATCCCAGGTTCTTTTAAATGAAAACCATCTGAAGACCACTCGAGGATACGTCATACCTCGTGATCATTAGTTATACCCTCCGAACTCCAGCGCTGGAGCCTAGAGTTCAACTTAGTGGGGCAGCTAAATGCAATTTTTCAAGAGAATCATGAAAATGGTGATACAAGCACCAAATTTGGCATGGTAATTCTCTAATGGTTACTAGTCAAGTCTGCTTAATTGGTCATTAAAAAATCCAAGATGGCGGTCATTTTTTAAGATGGCCGCCATTTTGGCCTTCAAAAGTTGATTTTTCTTATAGAAATTGATGTAGTTGGTCAATCTGAGTGATCTTGGTGTCGATATGTATGTTTTCAAGCATGCTCAGGTGATTTCTTATAGTTGTAAGTCCATTGTAACATTTCTATCCGCATAAAATAACACTTTTAGTAAAAAAAAAGGAACTTACTAAAAAAAAATACTGACTATTAACACTGGTTCCTGTGACTTCTCCTGACAGTACATCTTTGTGCATCACTTATGCAGCTGCAAAGTGCTGTGCAGGAAAGTCCAGAGCGAAAGCATTTCCATCTCTGGTTGCAGTCTTTTTTACAGGAACATTTAGTCAGCTCCTGACAGCATGTCGCAATCGGGGAAAGAGTCGTCCAACGTATCTACCATGCCTCTCCCTTCTGCTTCCATCCCCAGTTGACAGGACTGCTGGTTTCTTGATTGGAGATTGTTGCCTGGCCCCAGATGATACCAGCCTGTTAGGCAGCCCGCTTTGCATGTTCCTTGAGGGATGCTTGGGTTGGTGGAATGGAGTCATATGGTCTCTGCTTGCGGGAAAAGAGATTTAGTCTTGCCTCATCTACACCAGTGGCTGCACTAGATCTGTCGTACACGAGGACAACAAATCTTTCCAGATTCTGCAGGTCAACATCAGCAACTGTTGTTGGACATTGGCTGAGTTTGGTGAATGTTTCTGAAACTTCATCACAGACATTCCATGTCTGCCATGCAGATTTCTTTCCTTTCCCACGGAAGCCAGACACAACGTCACAGCCAATGAAAGCATGTAAGTATAGGATCCCACTAGCTTTCTTAGGCCCTATCGCAGAAACTACATCATGAACTGGAATCCATCGATGACTGGCTCCTTGGCAAAAGGCAATCCACATGTTATCAAGACCAAGCTCCTGTAGTGATGGCAGTACAGATACTGCTATGACGACCACGTCATTGTCATTGGCTTTGTTGATGAGGGACTTGCTACCTTCCATTGCTGCATCCCTAGCATGCACAAATATTCGTGTGTCTGCTTCCTCATGACAGCAGGGAGCCACAGCTTCTAGGGACTTCTCTGTGTTGCTAATGGCATCTTCTCCCTTTGTCACAACCACCGTGCTTGTCGTCTGTGCTTCACACATTTTCTCCGCGAGAAAATGAATAGTTCTGTCTTGTTTTTGTCATCTCGCAGAAAGCTTCTCCAGTTTTGGGGAGTCTTACTGGTTCCTGTAACTCTTCTCCTGATCTTCTGTCCTCGTTTCGACTTGGCTTCAGACTTCAGACTTGACTTTTTGTACACAGCGAACACTACATCCACCCTATTGTATTTGGCACCATAAAATTCCACTTTGAGTAGGATGTCTCCTCTGGCATAAGCATCAAAAGTCTTTTAGGTGTGTGGAGGCAGGGCATTGATCAGTGCTCAGCCATTTATGATGATAGCATTGATTGAATGAAATAGAGGAATATTCCTTGCCAAGCTCTTTTAACCTTCATCTCCTTTTTTGGCAGGATTTGCATGTGGAGACTTAAGATCTTCCTTCTTATCCTGTTGACAAAGACAACACTTTGCCCAGTCAGTGAGGAATGATTTGTTGGTAGATTTTGTGTCCATAACTATTTTTGATCTTCAGGGCCGAGGGTTTATCCTTTTACCACCCTGACGAGCACCTTCTTGTATGGGATACAACTAAGTTCATGCCTTTTGCCCTACACCTAGTCCGATCGTTCATCCAGTGTAATTAGTCCCGTGCGATTTGTACACCATCCAGATAACTAAAACCCCGTTATCCTTGGCTCGGATCTCCCGCGCTGGCACATCCTGTAAATTCAGGTGCGGCTGCTTAACTGATTTGGGGTTGGTTAAGTAGCATTTGGGACACCAAGCTTTTGCAGTATGACATGCTTTTTCTTAGCTGACACTGAACCCCATGCTGGGTTGCACAGCAGTGATGTCACCAGTGTGCCCTGGTAGTGCCTGACAATCACTCCCTCACATGCAGAGACCCTCTGCATGCTACCCTCACCTAGTTGGAAAAAATATAAAACCAGTACATTAAACCATTCATAAATAAAACAATAAATATACCTGAGAGTATCAAAAATAGAAAAAATCATCTGAGCATGCTTGAAAACATACATATCGACACTAAGATCATTTAGATTGACCAACTACAGTACATCAATTTCTATAAAAAAAAGTCATCTTTCGAAGGTCAATTTGGCAGCCATCTTGAAAAATGGCTGCCTTCTTGGATTTCCAAATGGTCAATCCGGCAGATTTAACAAGTAGTCCCTAGGCTATGATCATGCCAAATTTCATGCTTGTATCACCATTTGCACGATTTTTCCATTATCCCCTCTACTAACTGTTGTTAGTTATTAACAGGCCATGACCCAGTAAAGACACCTTAGCCAGTTACTCAAGGCAGGGTCCTAGTCTCGGCGGTCTCTGTATATTATAATAAAGAATATTTTCTGTTAAAAGACAGTCACAGACTATACTTCACCCTGTTCAATTTTCAGAGTGAAGATGATAATTACACAGAGTGTGTATAAATCTGGACCAATGGAGTAACCCCATTGACCAGTACACATACTAGAATAGCCGTTCGACCAAGAATAATCTTAAATAATTCCACAGTAAAGGACCACCAATTATATATTATCTTGTTTTTTTCTTCAAATCTCTCCAGCACCAGACAACAACAACACAATAGGATTAATGAATTAAGTGACTAATACTGACAATGTGAGTGTAGACAGTTACAAGTATGTTAGGTTAGGTTAGGTTAGGTTAGGTTAGGTTAGGTAAGATTTGAATAGTTAAGATTGGATTAAATTTTGTGGTTAATGAGTGACTAGGTTAGATTACGTGAGTTTTACTGACAGTACTTAAAGGTAATTTACTTCAGACCAGGTTATGTTACTTTACGTTACATTACGCTACGTTACGTTACGATTAGTCAATGTTATGTTATCATAGATTAACTTAAGGTAGGTTAGATTAATAGGAAATCAATGGACGCACACACTTGCTATAGATATTATTACTGGGGGAAATCACCTCTGTAACACTGAAGCACCTATGTAACACTGACTGGAACACCTGTGTAACACTGATTGAAACACTTCTGTAACACTGACTGAAGCACTTTTGAAACATTGATTGAAGCACCTCTGTAACACTGACTGGAACACCTCTGAAACACTGATTGAAACATATCTGTAACACTGGAAAACCTCTGTAATTGAACATCTTTATAAAAAAATAACACATCTGTAACATTGAAACACCTCTATAACACTGACTGGAACACCTCTGTAACACTGGATCACCTCTGTGACATTGGAGAACTTCTGTAGCATTGGCTGAAACACCTACGTAACATTGGACACATTGGACTACTTTTGTAACACTGGCTGGAATATCTCTGTAACAATGAAATACTTCTGTATATCTGTAACACTAGAACACCTCTGTTACACTGACTGGAACACTTTTGTAACACTGGAACACCTCTTTAACACTGATCGAAGAAGCTCTGTAGCACTGGAACACATTAGTAACTCTGGAACACCCCTGTAACAATGGATCATTTCAGTAACAATGGTTGGAACACCTATGTAAATGTGGAACACCTCTGTAACACTGCAACACGTCTGTAACACTGGAGCACAACTGTAGCACTGGAACATTTGTGTAGCACTCGAACACCTTTGCAGCAATGGGACTTACATATTAACTAACACCAGCCTGGTCCTGTATCTAAAATGAAAATCTTTTACCATTTCTGACCTACACAGGTGTAAGGTGAGGCCCCAGGACATGGCACCTCACTTAAAAATTCGTTCAGACACACGAAATAATTCACAAAAGCACCTGAGAGGGTTAGGTTAGGTTAGGTTAGGTTAGGTTAGGTTACGTTACGTTATGTATTTTGTGATTTGTTCAGTTGAAATATTTGCTTGTTATACGCTCTAAAGTTTACTCTAAAATTAAGAATATTTTATTCTACACATGCTTTATAATTTACATTATAATTTATTTACAAAAATAATCTAGATTTTAATCTACGGGCAGGACAAATCATTCAATCATTATATTGTTTACTCTATAATTCAGAATGAGTAATTACAAATGACTATGATTCAAAATAAATATTTATGAAACACAACCATTAAATATCTATTTTATTACATCACTAGCGGAATCGCCGCCCTCCGGGCGGCTCTTTCGCTCGGCCACCGTAGGACGCCACCTTCTGGGAGGCTCCACATTGTCTCACTGTAGTGCATTAAGTTAGACCACATTTTTGGTTTTGCCATTAGCAGCAAGTATGTACAGATTTTTGCCAGTTCCCACTCTGGAGCATCCAACATAGAACTGTCCATGAGAGAAGCAAGGAAACACCAGGTTTAGGCCAACCATCTTTAGGGACTGTCCCTGGCTCTTGTAGATGGTCGGTCAGGGCAAAGCTCACTTTAACCGGGAACTGAAGTCGCTTGAACTCAAATGGCAGGTTCAGTGGTGATGAGAGGTATCATTGGTATAAAAACGTCCTCTACTTTAGCTTTTCCTGTCAGTATTGTAGCTTCCAGTACACGTGGCATCATCTTCTTCTTGTGAGCGACTCGTCTCTCATTTTGAGTATGACGTCTCGTTTCTCAAACTCTTGACCGACAATCAGGATGGCTACTTCATCAACTACAGGAGGATTGAATCTTCTTTCATGTTCTCCCTTAGGGGTCGTGTCTGCTTTGATCCTGACTTTGTACTCGTCAGAAGGCATGTTTTCCAGAGCATTTTTAAATGACTGTACATACGTGTTGCGCTCATGCAGCATTTCTTCGATAGATAGGACAATGTCTAGTCTGACACCTTGAATATTGCCACAACTGATAGTAGTCTGCTTTTCATGATCTCCCATGAAGTAGATTTGGAGGAACTTTGCCTGCTCATCTTCCAGTGGTAAGAGGGATCCTGCTTTGTGATAGACTTGACCCTGGACTTTGAGTGTGGGCATGTATCTGTGCTCACGAACTACTCTGGTAGCTCCAAAGGATGTCATCTGGAAGCATGAATTGTACTTCAGTATATTTTCCAAGAAGTGTTTTGACTCTGGTGTTGATCCCAGCATGAGAGTCTTCAATGGTTGCGGTGGTTTTTTCAAATCGGCAGTCGTACTTTCCCATGAGAGCAGCACAGTCCAGCAGATTCTCCTTTATACTTCTTTGCACCGCAGTGTTCACATTTCTTATCCATGTTGCCAATGACAACAGAGGGATACTTTTCATATTCTATCTCATTGTCATAGTTAAATGCTGCTCTTGCAAGTGGATGCCACTATGTATGCTTTCTTAGAATTCTGGATCCCGCAGCTCTATTAGCATTCAAACGAATTTCATGCGCTTGATCATTTTCTAGAGAAGGCCTTTCTGCTGTTTGCTATCTGTCAGCATTAAGACGGGATTCCCTTTCCTGATCTGTTTCCTGTGACCGACTGTTTGCTTTCTGTTAGCATTAAGACGGATTCCCTTTCCCCATCTGTTTCCTGTGACCGACTGTCCACTATTTGCTTTCTGTTAGCATTAAGACGGGTTTCCCTTTCCTGATCTGTTTCCTGCGACCGATTGTCCGCTGTTCGCTCCGGGCGGCTCATCCGCTAGACCAGGGGTTCTTAACCTGAGGTCCGTGAAGGTCAGATAAAAATTTAACATTTATATTCACTATATTTTTATATTAAGTTGTTCTATTTTGTCAATATTTACCAGATGTAATGTGTGTATTTTTGGTTACTGAAGAAAACCAGTAAATCTGTAGGGTGGCATTGGATGCTAGTGTACACGTGCTTATTAATTTTTGTTCATTAGTTACTTCTTTCCATATAAATTACATATTTTTTTTGTTTTGCAGGCCTAGCTCAATTTGGAAATGCCAAAGAAAAGGAAGTACAACGAAGCTTACTTATCCTTTGGTTTTACTTTCATCGCTGAACGCGATGGAACACAAAAGCCGCAGTGTTTCCAGTGTGGCAAGGGTTCTTGCCAATGGAAGCATGAAGCCAACAAAGCTGAAGGAGCACCTCACGTCTGTCCATCTTGAAAATGCATCGGACAGTGTTGATCTATTTCGTGCAAAGAAGGCTCGATTTGAGAAAGCTGGAACTTTACAAAACTTGGATTTGCCCCAACACAGAAGCCTTGTCTTGAAGCATCCTACAATGTTGCTTATCTCATTGCCAAGCAAAAGAAACCACATACGATTGGAGAGACCTTGGTAAAGCCATGTGCCCTGGAAATGGTCGAGCTGGTTTGTGGCTTGGAGCAGAGGAAGAAAATTGCAGCAGTGCCTTTGTCAAATGACGTCATCCACTCTAGAATTGTTGACATTTCTTCTAATTTTCTGAGACAAGTAATGGAAGAATTTGCAGCTACGCCATTTCCGTTCAGTATGCAACTGGATGAAACTACTGACGTCTCTCAGTGCAGCCAGCTCCTGGTTTTCGTCCGTTATATGCATGCTGATGCTATCAAAGAAGAATTCCTATTTTGTTAGCCCCTTTTGGAAACTACAAAGGCCATCGACATCTTATTAATGGTGAATAGTTTCTTTGCCAAGCAAAACTTCGACTGGAAGAAAAATCTTGGTACTCTGTGCACAGACGGAGCACCTGCCATGCTTGGCAACACATCTGGTTTTGCTGCTTTGGTGAAGAAAGAAGCTTCTCAGGTCATCGTGACCCATTGTTTTTCACATCGGCATGCATTGGCGTCAAAGACTCTGCCAGCAATTCTGAAGGAAGTCTTGTTTACTGGCGTGAAAGTCGTCAACTTCATCAGAGCCAGGGCTGTGAACCATCGCGTTTTCAAGAGGTTTTGTCAAGAAATGGGAGCAGAATATGAAGTTCTTCTCTACCACACAGAAGTTCGCTGGCTTTCCAGAGGACAAATCTTGAAGCGCTTGCTTGAACTTCGAGCAGAAGTTTCACTTTTTTTGAGAGAAAAAGAAAGCCCACTCTCAGAACAGTTTGAGAGTGAGGAGTTCATTCATGGCTTGGCCTACTTAGCGGATATTTTTGGCCATATGAATGAGGTGAATCTTGCGATTCAAGGCCCTGGAGTCACCATTATGGATGCTGCTGAAAGACTGCAAGCTTTTCTGGCCAAGCTGCCACTGTGGAAGAGGAGGTTGGAGGCAGACAACTATGCAAACTTTCCAATGTTAGAGGAAGTGCTTCTGCAGGATGGAATCGAGAGTGACAAGGCCCATTCAATTTCTCTGCAGGAAGAATTCTGCAGATATCTGGATACTCTGCAGAACTCTTTCAAAGGTTACTTCTGCTCAGGTGACCTTAAAGTTGAAGCATGGATTCGTAATCCTTTCCTTGCTGACATAGACTGTATCAGTGATGAAGACCTTGCCAAAGATGACCTCATTGACCTGAAGACAAAGGAAATGTTACGAAATGAATTCAACTCGAAGAGCGTTGGAGAATTCTGGTGAGCGTTGACACAAGCCTACCCTCGTCTGGTAAAGCGAGCTATGGGCGCTCTGATTCCGTTTGCTTCTACGTACCTTTGTGAGTCAGGGTTTTCAGCACTTGTTTCTATCAAAACGAAAAGTCGAAATCGATTGGAAGTCAAAGATGACATGCGTGTTACCTTGTCAAAGACCACTCCACAGATTCATCTTCTTATTCAGGCCAAACAACAACAACCTTCTCATTGAAATGAACTTTTGAGAAGAATTAAAGTTTTGTTTTGTTTAATTTGCACAAGATGATTGTATTTCATTTTTGTATGGAGTGGCCATTAATTTTTGCATAAAAAAGCGTGAAACATAATTCTTTGTTAAGATTGTTTACTTAATTCATACTTTGTGTATGTCATACACTGTATGAGGCAATGAATTTTCAATAAAATAAAGTATATTCATTGCATTCAAAGTTGTGTTTATGTGCTTATGTGCATTTTTCTAGGGAGGGGGTCCATAGCTTTCACCCGATTCTCAAAGGGGTCCGCGACTCAAAAAAGGTTAAGAACCACTGCGCTAGACCAAGGTAAGACGCCACCCTCCGGGAGGCTCCACATTGTCTCACTGCTCAGTCCCCAAAACTTCTTCTTCCATCAATAGTTCATTAACGGTGTATGTAAGTTCCACCATGTTTTTCACTACAACGGTACAGCAAAGTATATATTTTTAGCATTAAACTGTTATTATTTTATTGTCTCATCATCACTACATATAACATCATCCATCATCACTACATATAACACTATCCATCATCACTTCATATAACACCATCCATCATCACTACATATAACACTACCCATCATCACTACATATAACACCATCCATCATCACTACATATAACATTATCCATCATCACTACATATAACACCATCCATCATCACTACATATAACACCATCCATCATCACTACATATAACACCACTTATCATCACTACATATAACAGAGAGAGATACTATATAATTTACTGTATAATTCGTTATAATTTACTCTGAACTTCACTATAATTCCCCGGAGTTCCGTAAAGCCTTTCACCACAAGAAGTATCTGTATTTTTATCTGTACTTTTACTTGTACCTAAACTACATCTGTTTTTGCTTTTATTCCAGCACCTGTATATGCACCTGTATCTGCATTTGTATCTTTAACAGCAACTTCATCTGTACCTGTATTAGTACCTATACCTGTAGTTAACCTTAAATAATGCATATGTACTGTTATCACATTAAACCTCTTCCACCTATACCTGACTGTCCCTCACCTTGTGCCTCTTTTTTTTTCCTACTCTAGATGTTCTTTAATATAAGCACAAGTGTTACAGGAGTGAGGTGCTGGAGTAATAAGACACGCTTGGTGCTGTTACATTGTCTCAAAAGTTAGATATTTATGGTCCGCCCTTAGGGTAAGATGGTGAAAGGCTCTACACATATACACCCGCTGGTCTCGTCCTTAGAGTTAGCAGAGGAAGGAGGGGGAAGAGGAGGAAGTCGCTTATCTCCTACCGGCGTCGTTCATCACCTTGGGCAGTCCCAGGATGGAGTTGATGAGCTCAGAGTTGCGCTTGTGGGGTCCTGCGGCCATGGGTCCCCATGGTCCCTGAATCACACGCAGGATCTGAGCTGTCAGCTCTGCCACCACCTCACGCTCAGGATACTTGAGTTCCTGCGCCTGGGTGAGGACGGCGGTCATCAAAAGCAACATCAACATCGCTACGGCCACGGTATTACGCATTTTGCTTGAAGGTGGCGTTTGAGATAGACGGCAGAAGAGGCGTGATGGTGGACGAGTCTGCCAGTCCGTCGTCTTTTATACTCTACCTCTTATTTGTGAATTGACAAACAGAAAAAATAGGTGGAAGATAGACGCATGTGTCCTGTGCATTAGTAAGATAATTGACCTTTAAATTGATGGAAGAAATGTTAGACTCATTTAATAATGCAAACAGAATCATGGGCTATCTATCTATGTATCTATCTCTCTCTCTCTCACACTAACAGGGTTACCGGTGTCCATTATTCCTTGCTCGTGTAGCCAAATGACAACAGGATCATGTTGGTTCACTTGTCACGGCTGAACGGTGAAGACCAACATGCAGGATGACGTGTTGATATTATGTGTAATAATAATAATAATAATAATAATAATAATAATAATAATAATAATAATAATAATAATAATAATAATAATAATAATAATAATAATAATAATAATAATAATAATAATAATAAGAATAACAATAAGAATAATAATAATAATAATAATAATAATAATAATAATAATAATAATAATAATAATAATAACAATAATAATAATAATAATAATAATAATAATAATAATAATAATAATAATAATAATAATAATAATAATAATAATAATAATAATAATAATAATAATAATAATAATAATTAACGGTTTAATGAAAAAGCTCTGCAGCCCGAAGGCTGAAAATATACATTGGACATAAATGACTTATTACATTCATTGACATTGGTGGTTTAGCAAAAGCCTTCATTAGAGAAAGGTAAAGGAACAGACAGTGAACATACAGATTAATGTTTACAGAGGAGGTAACGTAGATCTTGTGCGCTGAGGTGTTGAACAGCAGACACGTAGTGCAGTAACTCCCTCACAGATGGTGTTATGAGGGGCATAAACTGGTGTAGTAGTTCCCTCACAGATGGTCTTATGAAGGGCTTGACGTGGTGTAGTAATTTCCTCACAGATAGTGCTATGAGGGGGCCTGATGTGGTGTCGTAATTCCCTCACAGATGGTGTTATGAGGGGCATCACGTGGTGTAGTAGTTCCTTCATAGATGGTGTTATGAGGGGCCTCATATGGTGTAGTAATTCCCTCACAGATGGTGTTATCAGAGGCTTGATGTGGTGTAGAAATTCCCTCACAGATGGTGTTATGAGGGGCCTCACATGGTGTAATAATTTCCTCAGTGATGGTGTTATGAGAGGCATCACGTGGTGTAGTAATTCCCTCACAGATGATGTTATGAGGGGCCTGGTGTGGTGTAGTAATTCCCTTACTGATGGTGTTATGAGTGCCGGGAGATATGTTAGATGTATTTAAGTGGGTGAAAGGAATCAATAAAGGAGATATAGATAAAGTTCTTATAATATCCGCGCAAGATAGGACTCGTAGCAACGGATTTAAGTTGGATAAGTTTAGGTTTAGGAGGGAGATATGAAGGAACTGGTTCACAAATAGGATGGTGGACGAGTGGAACAAGCTTAGCAACTTTGTAGTAAGTGCTGGAACGCTGGAAAGTTATAAAAGGAGGCTAGATAGATTCATGGATGATAGAGTGGTAGTAAATCTTGACAGGAGCTGCCATGCACAGGCCAACCGGCCTATTGCAGACTCCTTATTTTCTTATGAGGAACCTTACATGATGTTGTGTGTGTGTGTGTGTGTGTGTGTGTGTGTGTGTGTGTGTGTGTGTGTGTGTGTGTGTGTGTGTGTGTGTGTGTGTGTGTGTGTGTGTGTGTGTGTGTGTGTGTTTGTGTGTGTGTTTGTGTGTGTGTGTTTTATGTAATTTGCAAATGTATAGAGAACGTGTCCCTCTTAGCGTTCTGCATTTAAAAATAAATACGGTAGTTTTTCTTACACCAGGTGTACACTTCAGGGTTAAAGAACTTAAATTGGCTGTCTAATTTCACTCCAATATTTTTTTATAGAAGCGAATTTCAATTCATTTGAAAATTAAAGTTACTTTTCTTAATAGTGTAATTTATTCTCTAATTGCTATATGGCATGCCTTTTGACCTCAAACTTACTTCAGCTTACTTTACTTAGCATACTCTACCATGTCTTTTAAACTCACTTCATTTCATCACTTCATCTTATTCATGTCACTCGAACTCACTTCGTCTTATGAAACCTAACTTTAAGTCATGTCACCTCACCTCAGTTTTCACCATGACACTTCAACTCTCACTTAACCTCATGTCACCTGACCTTGCTTCATTTCATGTTACTGGACCTCATTTCACCCCAACCTAATTAAAACGAGACGATTTCGTTTATCATGCGAGAGAATATTGTTTAACGATATTGTCTGTTGTTCGTTTAGTGGTTTCCTTGTTGACCGTTAAGATTAATATTTGGTGTATTGGGAGATACGACAGCACAGCCAAAGTGACAAGCTGCAGCAACTATTGCTGCAAATACTAGTGAATTTAAAAAAAAAGTAGCTATAGCGCAGGAGGTGGGCTCCTCGAACTGGTTAACTACGTTACCGATAAGGGCAAATGGTTTCAGTCTCAATAAACAAGAATTTACAGATGCCAGTGCTCTAAGGTACGGTTGGCCAGTAAAAGGTGTGCCCTCCTAATGTGTGTGTGGCTCTTCCTATGACGTCGATCACGCCATGGTGTGCAAGAAAGGGGGCTTCATATGCATGAGGCATGACGAAGTAAGGGACCTCACAGCTAACATGCTGAAGGAAATTTGCCAGGATGTCATGGTAGAACCGACCCTCCTTCCTTTGGACGGTGAGATCTTCCAACATAGGACTTCAAACACAGCTAACGAAGCCCGTGTTGACGTCAGTGCTCGAGGATTCTGGACACGTGGACAGCGAGCTTTCTTCGACATCAGGATTTTTGATCCCATGGCCGCATGTCACCGTAACCTAGCTCTCAATGCTGCACACTGGTTGAACGAGAACGTCAAGATAAGGACATATGGGGAGATAATTCAAAACGTTGATGAATTGTAGTTTCGCTCCGCTAGTGTTCACAACCTCTGGTGGGATGGGACCAAGTGCAAGATGTTTCTACGCCAGACTGGCGGAGGTGATCTCCAAACGGAAGCAGCAGCCCAGAAGTTATGTTACAGCCTGGATGAGATGTCGACTGTCTTTCTCTCTCCTTCGGTTGGCTTTGCTCTGCCTTAGGGGAACGAGAGCTTCTGCCCCAATGCCGACAACAGCTGCAGATATTGACTATGAGGCTACAGTCACTGAATGCCGCATAGATCTGCAGCTCAACTAATTCAACACAGATAGGATAGCTACTCTTGTATTAGGATATTTAATATTAAGGTAATAAAATGGCGGCGAAGGTGTGGCTATTGGGGTAGGCTGGAGGCCACGCTAAAGAAAACAAAATAGTAGTAGTAATAGTTTGAAAATAAAAGTAGCTATAGCGCAGGAGGTGGGCGCCTCGAACTGGCTAACTACGTTACCAAGAAGGGCAAATGGTTTCAGTCTTAATAAACAAGAATTTACAGATGCCATTGCTCTAAGGTATGGTCGGCCAATATAAGGTTTGCCCTCCCAATGCGTGTGTGGCTCTTCCTATGACTTCGATCATGCCATGGTGTGCAAGAAAGGGGGCTTCATATGCATGAGGCATGACGAAGTAAAGGACTTCACAGCAAATATGTTGAAGGAAATCTGCCGGGATTGATGGTTACAAGTGTTCCCTGAGGAATGCAGTGATGGGTAGGGAAACACTGGGTAACACTGAAGTCCGTTTATTATGGATGAGAGAAATACAAGTGGTGACTAGCGTGTGCCATGCACGGCTCACACAGTCAGACTGAGGCTGCCTTGCCATATGGCAGCCTCGGGGCAATGTTGCCACATAACACGTGCAGTGTTGCCACGTAATTATATATATAAATGCTACTCGGCACAGTAGCTTATTTAAAAGGTTGCTACTTGGCACAGTAGCATAGAGACATAACCTACATCTCCCTCCCCCCCTCACGCTCATAGTCTTTGTCTTGAGCGGACTTCGTAGTCCTAAGTCGCTCCGAGCGTCGAGGTGCACTGTGGGGCGGATCCTCGTGAGGTGTAGGTGACTCTTCCTCGGTCAGGGGGCCAGCAGCAGGGGGTGGGACTGGCCGCAGGAAGCGGCGGTTCCTCCACCAGACACGGCCACTCGGCATCCTGACCTTGCAGTCCCGCGACCGGCCGACGCCCATCACTATGCCCACCTTGTCCCAACGTGTCGTCGTCGGGTCCTGGACGCGGACAAGGGCACCAATCTCCAGTGGCTGAAGAGGGCGGGCACGGTCGTCATACCGAGCCTTGGCGTCCTGGGCACGTGTAGCGGCGCGGCGGTCGCAGCTCTTGGCTCTGGTCTGCCACTCCTTTGCAAAGGCCTTGGCGTGTGCAGGAACGCAAGAGCGGAGAGGGTGACCATACAGGATCTGGGAAGGGGAGCGTCCTGTGTGGGTGGGAGTGGACGCGGGTTCTGGGCAGCTCTGTGAGGCAGCGCCAGGCGCGTCACTCGTCGACTCACGCACCCTGCTGGCGGTGTAACGAGCAGCTGGGATCTGCTCGGGAAAGTCCCTGGGCACCACGCATAACTCCTTGCAGTGTTCCCACGACAACAAGGGTGTAGCGAGAGTAGGCCACACGTCGATCCATCCGTGACACGACCTGTCGCCGTAAGTGATCTCCGCTTGAAAGCAGCCCACAGCGTCCGGCATCTGGGAACCGTCCGCATTGTAGTACTGCAGCTGCGGCGGTGGTCCCAGGTCGCGTTTGGTGAGGCCCAGTTTCTGGAGGTGCTTCAACCCAATCACCGTAGTATCAGCGCCGGTTTCCGGTATCTCCTCGATGTGACCCGACACATCACCGTGTGTGACGGCGACGCGGATGGTAGGGGAAGGGGTAGCCCTGGGGCGTGTGGTCGATTCCACCCTCCTGATGTGACTCCGCTGCTGCTTGGGGCTGCGTGGGCGATCTGGAGGGGGCTGCGTGCGAACCACCCCGAGGGAAGTGCGCTGCTTTCCTCCTCGTCTCGGGCTTTTGGGCTTGGGTTGGCAGCAGCACATGTCGTAGTGTCCATAGCGACCGCAGGCCTGACACTTGCGGCCTCGTGCAGGGCACCTGTCTGTGTTAGACCAGTGGCCCTTACGGTCACATCCACGACACAGTGCGTCGGCGGCCGGGCATGTCTTGGGGCCATGCTACTTTCCACAGCTGCCACAGGAAGCACTAGGCGGAGGCGTGGAAGAACGTGTGGCAGCCTTCGCGTTGTTGGCCGCCTTCTTACCCTTCTTGTATTGTGAGATAGCTCTCACAGCAGGTGGGGCCCGTAAGGCAGAGGTGGCGGACTTGGTGGCCTCGTACGACCGACATTCAGTCACTACCACCTGGAGTGTGGAGGAAGCGTCCAGGGGGATGAGTCGCTGCACCAACTCTTCCTGCCTGACACCTGCCAAGATCCCGTGCTTGATCCAGGCTTCCTCACATTCCCGGCTGTGTGCCTTGCAGACGTCGATCTCCTCTGACAAACTCTTCAAGCGTACAAAAAAGTCGTCAAAGGATTCGTTCTCCGCCTGCTTGCAGCTGGTGAAGACGTGGCGACGCAAAGCCGCGTTATTCCGACCTTTAACATGCTCCTGTAAAAGGTCGAGCACATCCGTCACTGAAGAGGTAGAATCGGGAGGCACTTGCAACGTGTGCTCCAAAACTCTCTGGGTCTCCAGCGACAAACACATCCGCAGTTGGATGAGCTGTTTGTTTGGAGGCATGCTGTCAAGGTCCACTCACGAAAAAGCTGAAACGTGACGTTTGGTGAGAGGGCGGGTGGGGGTTGAACAGATGCCTTGGGAGCTGTTTGTTTGGAGGCAAGAGTACCTGGAGGACGCTGGTGTGGTGGAGGAGGGAGGATATTGGCGCCTTCATGCGCGCTACCTGCGAGTGAGGGAGGGTGGGTTAGCGCCAGGGTCGCCAATGGTGCCACAAAACGCAACTTTTCCTCCTCTCTTCGTGTCTCCTCCCTCTGAAGTTCCATCTCTCTACGTCGCTCGTCCCGGTCGTCCATCCACCTCAGAATTGTGGCAATGTCCGTCACTGGAGGTGGAGGATGAGAGTCTGCGCCCGGTGGAGGAGAAGGTGGTGGGGAGTCATGTCTCCCATCTTGACGTTGTCCCTTCTTACCGACCATCTTTGTGTGTGCGTGGACTGCACTGTTTAGTATATAAAGTGGCGCCTCAACAGCTCGAACCACGTATATATGACATAAAACGCGCAGAAATAACGCAGAGTCCACTGTTCTGTCCGTGAGTGAGTGCGTGCGTGTGTGTGTGTGTGTGTCTGAGAGAGCACTTCGTGGTGGCCTTAATGCCGGTGGTTAGAGACGCGGCGGGGGTGGGGGTGAGACCGTCAGTGTCTCCCGGGATGTCACACGAGAAGGGTGTACGCCTGCGTGCTCCGTGGGTAACACTTAAAAACAGGCCAATGCTCAACTCTCAGCTCTAGACACACTAATACACTGACACTAACACTGCCACCGTCACTAAAAAGCACTGTGACGGCCC
>NW_024734940.1:3990669-4003169 GCF_018991925.1 Homarus americanus | reverse complement strand
AGTATCGAAGGCTTTAGAGAGGTCCAAGAATATACTGACTGTGAATTGACTGTCATCAAAGGAATTTAAGATGTCATCAGTAAAGGATAGCAGAGCACTCTCAGTCGACCTTCTACCTCTAAATCCAAACTTAAGTACTGAGCCTTGGTGTACTCCAGTAGTGACGTTGCTCCAATCGGATTTAGTGCCGTTAATGTTCACTCTCTGTTTACTGTCCTGTAACCACGCACTAATCCATTTTAGAATGTCTCCTCCTATGCCATGAACCTCCACTTTTCTTATAAGTCTTTCTTGTGGGACTCTATCGAAGGATTTGCAAAAGTCAAGATTTACCACATCATAGTCGTTCACCTCGTCCACTGATTCGAAAACAGATGAAAAGAATGTTTTTAGAGTAGGTAGACATGGACGCTCGCCTGTGAAGCCATGTTGGGAATCATTGATTAACATAATAATAATAATAATAATAATAATAATAATAATAATAATAATAATAATAATAATAATAATAATAATAATAATAATAATAATAATAATTAACGGTTTATTGAAAAAATTCTGCAGCCCGAAGGCTGAAAATATGCATTGGACATAAATGACTTATTACATACATTGGTGGTTTAACAAAAGCCTTCATTACAGAAAGGTAAAAGAACATACAGTGAACATACAGATTAATGTAGGTGTTGAACAGCAAACTCGTAGTGTAGTAACTCCCTCCCAGATGGTGTTAGGAGGAACTCACGTGGTGTAGTAGTTCCTCATATGGTGTTATGAGGGACCTGGAGTGGTGTAGTAATTCCCTCGCAGATGGTGTTATGAGGGGCCTCACGTGGTGTAGTAATTCCCTCACAGATGGTGTTATGAGGGACCTCACGCGGTGTAGTAATTACTTCACAGATGGTGTTATGAGGGACCTCACGTGGTGTAGTAATTACCTCACAGATGGTGTTATGAGGGGCCTCACGGGGTGTAGTAACTCCCTCATAGATGGTGTTATGAGGGGCATCACGTGGTGTAGTAATTCCCTCACAGATGGTGTTATGAGGGGCCTGACGTGGTGTAGTAATTCCCTCACATATGGTGTTATGAGGGACATGTGGTGTAGTAATTCCCTCACAGATGGTGTTATATGAGAGAGGTTTGGTCGTAGGCCTTCCTATCGTAGACGGATTAACACATCGCTGGTTGTTGTTGGGTCTTACTGGCCGTTATCACTGGGTACCTGGGACCTCACTGTGTGAAGGTTAACTTGGGTGCGACTGTTACTGTTGAGTTGTTCTCACTGACTTAACCACTGTTCACCTCTGTTTAACACTGGTTCCGTTCCTTTTCTAAATGAAATTGTTACTTCTGGCGAGAACTTGTTGATATTCCGGTGGGAAGGAGGGTTCAGGGGAGGGGGTTGGTATGGGCCAACTTAACAGTTGACCTGGCTGCTTTGAGAGGAGCGCCAGGTACGTCTTGACCCTTCGGTGGTCAAGGATGTGCTTCTCTAGGTGATTTCGAATAGAGTTTGAAATTATTGCTTGCAGAAATTTTTCTACAATTAATGTTAAAATGATTGGACGGTAGTTAGAGGATAGTGACCTGTCTCCCTTCTTGAAAATCGGTATTACATTCGCTATCCTCCAAGATTGTGGTACTACACCCGTTTTTAAGGACATGTTAAAAAAATTTGCTCTTCCTTACATTCCTTTAATACTCTGGCAAATATCTCACCGGGACCTGGTGACTTATTAGGCTTTAGCTTGTCTATTTGCTTACTAACATCGTTACTTGTCACTACTATCTCGCTTAATCTATTTCTTCACTATCTCTGTATATAGTCGGTGCCTTGGGTATCATGTTTAAATTTTCGGTGGTGAAAACTGTTGACAAATATTTATTCAGATTATTGCTCATTTCTCCGTCGTTATCAGTTAGCTCTCAGGTTTTAGTTTGATTCATTTGAAAGAATCCCATAGGGTTTGCCTTTGCCTCCTTTGCTACCTTCAATTCATTATTCCTCTTTGCTTTTCTTATCTCGGTTTTAACCCTATTGGCCAATACCTTCTAATAATCTCGGAGGAAAATTTCACCACGATTTATTCTCCTACCTATAGCCTTTCTTTGTCCAGTAATATTCTTTAAATAGTTATTTATACATTTTGGGCCATTCTTGCCTGATCTTATTTTTTTGTATGGTATGTTCTGTCTTTGTGCATTAAGTAACTTATTATTTAAATTGTTGTGGAACTCGTCAACCTGAGATCTCGTGATCAGGTCATTTTCATTTGTCATATTTTGTGAGGATATCGTTGTCAGGTCTCCATGTAAAGTGAGATCCCTCTCCGTGGGAACATTGTGTGAGGTGACCTCACGTGAAGTCATGTAATCCATAACCAAGCGTGATACCGCTTTTCTCAGCTTTTTTTTTCAACCTATCAAAGTTTGCCCTTCTGAAATCTGGGACTTTAATTGGATTTTCCTTGCGACTGCCATCAAATTCTAATTGGAATCTTATTTCTTTGTGATCGATATCAGCAAGTTCGTCCCTTACCTCGACATTACTAAGGAGGTTTTCTCTGTTTGACAGAACTAAATGGATTATATAATTACCTCGGGTGGGTTCGACTATATATTGACTTAGGAAACAGTCCTGAACTGTTTCAAGAAAATCCTCTGATTCTGAGTTACCTGTAAGGTCAGTTCAATCTATTTGGCCAAGGTTAAAGTCGCCTACTATACAGACTTTGCTATGCCTGGATGCCCTGCGCATTTCTTCCTAAATAAGTCCCTCATTAACTCTATCAAGATTAGGAGGTCTATATATTACTCCTGCGATTAATGCTATCCAAAATGTTTCTCTATTCAGTTAAGTTTTATATCCTAATCTGCCTATCCGTATGGAATAATTTGTAACCGGCAATTTGGTATTCGGCAGGTAACTCACGTGAGTCGAAGTTTATCCATGTTTCTGTGAATGCTATTATATCGATTTTTTTCGGTACATACCAACGGCCTGATTTCATCCATTTTGTATTTCTCACTTCCACTGTTTGCGTAGTAGACATTTAAGTTAGTCGTGAGCTGAGTCCTCCCTTTGACGCGTTTAGGTTTTAACCCCCTGCCTAATGTATTTTTTCACCATTCCTAGCACTATTTCCCTGTAACCTTTCACTTTGTTAACCCGCTCCTACTTCAGTCTCATCCACTTCCTTGCCCATATGTTTCCCTTCGACATCTTTTGGACTGCCCTCTCGACAGAGCCAGCCTGGGTTGCCTCCCCATCTCTAGACAGATGCACCCCATCCCTATCATAAAGGTCTCTTTTGTTGTAAAAGTTGTCCCAGTTGTCAATGAATGGGACTGATATTGAATTGCAATATCTGTCAAGACGTCCGTTGACACCACCTGCCCTTGACAACCATTCATTGCCAACTCTTCTTCTAGGCAGGACACCACATATGATAGGGATCCCTCCCTTCACCCTAATATGTTCTATAGCTGTCCTGAACTTATCAAAATGCTCCTCACTCTTACAGCGGCCAATATCATTGCCTCCTGCACTGAGGCGTATAATGTGTTTGTTCCCTTTACCAGACAAGATATTGTCCATCCTGTCTACTATATCCCCCACGCCAGCTCTTGGCAAACAAACCCTCATCCTATTTTTATTTTTACCAAAAAAAGCTCTATCCAGGTACCGTACCTAGGAATCGCCAACAAATAATGTTTTCATACCTTCCTTGTCAGCCCTGTCCCTGACTATACTAACGTCCAATACGTTAATCAGCTCTACAACAATGTAGGTTAGTGTTTCACGCAGATGTCAATAATGTGCAATATTTTTTTTCCCCAAATTAAACCAGTATAATACTTATATGTCAGGATGTGGGCAAACATTTAGTAGTGGAAGGTTATCATATAGCACCAGACTATTATGAAATTAGCAATAATGCAATCACAACCTTGCCTACTCGGAAGCATCTTGTATTTGTCACAAACATTACTTCTGAAATGGTTCCCATACAATTTCCCCTACATTAATCTTCATATTGTTTCTGATAAGCTTAAACTTCTATCTTATATTAAACAGACACAGATTCCTGACTTACAGGATTCTCTTCCTTTATATTTACCAAATTCGGCTTCGCGTTTCGAAGCCGGATTTGGTAAAACGTTACTCTGACCACCTACGTGATACGGGTAGTCCCCATTAGAGGTTCATAGTGCCATAAACTCGTTGAACAGGCTTCGTGTGAAATATAACAAAGTCTAGGACTGCTTTTAGTATCCTGGTGGTTCAGCGGTTAGCGTTCCCCGGTCACAGTCATGGGCTAGTGGGCCGTGGGTTCGAATCCTGGCGGGTTGAGGTGTAGATTATATATATATATATATATATACTTATATATATATATATATATATATATATTTATATATATATATATATTTATATATATATATATATATATATATATATATATATATATATATATATATATATATATATATATATATATATATATATATATATATATATATATATATATATATATATACACATTTGTGTGTGATATATATCTATAAAAAGGGACCAATACAGAGTTTCTTCTACTCTCTGTCATCCATGAATCTATCTAGACTCCTCTTAAAACTTTCCAGCGTTCCAGCACTTACTACAAAGTTGCTAAGCTTGCTCCACTCGTCCACCACCCTATTTGTGAACCAGTTCCTTCCTATCTTCCTCCTAAACCTAAACTTATGCAACTTAAATCCGTTGCTACGAGTAATGTCCTGCTCGGATATTATAAGAACTTTATCTATATCGCCTTTATTGATTCCTTTCACCCACTAAAATACTTCTATCATATCTCTCCACTCTTCGTCTTTCTAGGGAATGCAAGTTTAGTTTCTTTAACCTATCTTGATATGGAAGGTTTCTAAGTCCCGGAATCATTTCCGTCATTCTTCGCTGCACCGACTCCAGTGAATTGATATCCATTCTATAGTAAGGGCACCAGAACTAAACCGCATAATCGAGGTGCGGCCTGACTAGCACAAGATATAGTTGCAATAAGACCTCTGCACTCTTATTACTTGCACTTCTAGATATGTAACCTAATACTCTGTTTACCTTATTTCGAATATTAACACACTGTTTTCTAGGCAGTAGGCATGGGCTTACAAGTACCCCTAAGTCTCTTTCACAAGTCGACTTCTCTAGTTTGATGTTGTTAAGGCTGTATACATTGACAGTATTTGTTCTTCCTTTATTAAGTACGCTGCACTTGCTGGTGTTGAATTTCATTTGCCATTTTTCTGACCACCCTTGCAGTTATTTAAATCCTCCTGTAGTGCATTTGCATCCTGCCCTGAATTAATTTGCGGCCCCATTTTGGTGTCATCCTCAAACTTGCTTATGTCACTGATGATCCCAGTATCTAGATCGTTTATATAGATTATGAACAAGAGTGGACCTAGTACTGACCCCTGGGGAACCCCACTGGTTACACAGCGCCACTCAGATTTAACACCATCTACACTGACCCTCTGCGTTCTATCGGTGAGCCAGGATTTTATCCAATTTAAAACTTTCCCCTCGATACCATGAGCCTTAACTTTTCTCAGAAGCCTCTGATGCAGTACTCTATCAAATGCTTTGCTAAAGTCTAAGTAAATAACATCGTAATTTTCGTCATTATTTACTACCTCGAAGACTTTCCTAAAAAAGTCAGCAGATTTGTTAGACAAGATTTTCCCTTTGTAAACCCATGTTGAGAGTCGTGGATTAATTTGCTTATCTCTAAATGCGATTGGATGCTATTTGCTATAGTTGATTGAAGAAATTTCCCCACTACTGACGTCAAACTAGTCGGACGGTAATTTGACGCTGATGTTCTGTTTCCCTTTTTGAATATGGGTACTACATATGCCTGTTTCCACAAGTCTGGCACAACTCCCGTGTCTAATGATTTTGTAAATAAATTTACGAGGGGTCCGCTAATCTGTTCCCTACACTCTTTGAAGACTCGAGGGAAAATTTCATTCGGCGCTGGGGATTTTGTCTTCTTTAATTTGTTTATCCTCTTAAGAACATTCTCTTTTCTGATAGTGATATTCTTTAATTTCTCTTCTTCATTTTCCCTAACTATCAGTTCAACCTCTGGAATTTCCTCGTGAATTTCTCCTGTGAAAACTGATAAAAAGTGGCAGTTTAATGCCTTGCTTATTTCTTCACTGTCATCGATCACTTCCCCCCTCCCTGACTTTAAAGGCCCAACTTTGTCCCTGACCTTTGTCCTATATACCTGGAAAAATCTTTTGGAATTCGCCTTGGATTCTCATGCTATCCTTGTTGCGTAGTCCCTCTTTGCCTTCCTTACATTTTTCTTAACATTCCTAGATAGTTCATTATACCTATTTCTAAGCTGCTCCTCCCCTCCCTTTTATTTCATATAAATTCCTTTCTTTATTCCTATGTCATGTTTAAGTTTTCTGGTCATCCACCTTGGCTCATTCTTATTTGACAAAATTTTTCTGTATGGTATATTTTGTTCTTGTGTTTTACCTAGTATACGAGTGAATATATTATAGTTATGATCAATTGTTGTGTCACCTGTGACCTCACGCGTTCCTACTGGGGACTGACCTCTCTGTTCCCAGGAGACCTCGCCTAGGTACCGTCTTAACCCCTGATAATCCGCCAATTGAAAGTTTGGGACTCTGACCATATTGTCATTGTTTTTCCTTTCCCAATTTAGGATGAACCTGATTTCTCTGTGATCACTGTTCCCTAGTTCTTCCCCTATTGTGATATCTCCGATAATATTTTCTTTATTTGTTAATAATAGCTCTAATATATTGTTACCTCTAGTAGGTTCTGTTATTAGTTGTTTAAAAAAATTGTCCTGTACTGATTCTAGGAAGTCTTCATAACATATACACACTTCTACTACTTTGCCGGATCTCGGAATCGAGTATGACGATCATCCACCTATGATACAATGATACGAGTTATTAAGTTTATCCCCTAGGTTGATGAGTTTTGAGGTGACTAAAGTGGCCGATACGGGACCTGTAAGTTTGTCCACATTCGTTGCACATGTGGAGGGCTGCATCAAGTGTGGGAGAGGTTGTGGCAGCGTCTTTCCGGGGTTGGCGCTTGTCTGCCTCGGTTTGCAGTCGGACTAACTCGAAAGTATTGACTCCTTCTCGTGTGGTGCTCCTCCAAGCGTTACGATGTGGACACACAGACACACACACACACACACACACATAAGAACATAAGAATAGAGGAAACTGCAGCGGGCCTAATGGCCCATACTGGGCAGTCCCGTTTACACCCAACCCGTATTGCTCATATAAGCATCCAATCTATGTTTGAAGCTATCCAGCGTATTCGAGTTAATGATGATATTTGGAAACTTGTTCCATTTATCCACTACTCTATTTCCAAACCAATGTTTACCTTTTTCGCTCCTAAATCTAAATTTGTCTAATTTAAAACCATTGTTACGAGTTCGCTCCTGGTTAGATAGTTTGAGTACCTTTGTAATGTCCCCTTTGTTTAGCGCTGACTTATATTTATACACCTCTATCATGTCGCCCCTCGCTCTGTTTCTCTGGAGGGAGTGCAAATTAAAATGTTTTAACCTGTCTCTGTACTCAAGCTTCCTAATGCCCGGGATTAGTCTTGTCATTCTCCTCTGGATTCTTTCCAAGGATTCTTTATCCATTCTGTAATACGGTGACCAGAACTGTACTGCATAATCCTGGTGAGGTCTCATAAGTGCAATATATAATCTTAAGATGACCTCGTTGATATAATCTTAAGATGACCATTCTTGTACCATTTCCGATGTCCACCACCGTTACATTTACCATTCATTAGTTGGCTGTATAGTAGCTGCTTTGGAAGTCTAGTGCCGTCCGTGCGAGTGACATGGCCAGTCTTACGTAGTTGTTCATGTAAAATGGTAGCGTTGATGCTCCAACAGTTGGTGTCATCGAGAATACTCTCATTTGTTGTCTTGTCTTCCCAGAAAATTCAGAGGCTGGAACGTAGACTACGTTGGTGAAAGTTTTCAAGTACCTTGAGGTACTTCCTGAATGTGACCCATGTCTCGCTGCCATCCGATACTGGATGTTCACCCCACAAGCTAAATTGGCACTGGTACGAGTAAATAAGGTAGCCAAGAAAATGGAAAAAAAAAATTTGGTGCCAGTACACATCCTTGTTTAACCCCCATTTGTATGGGGAAGAACTCAGATTGGGTGACATTGTACAGGACACTGCCGTTTATGCCATCCTGAAGTTACCTAAAATGCCAATAAAATTTGGTGGGCAGCCAAAAACACTGAGGGTCCTCCAGAGGGCTTTCCTGTTGAGCGAGTCGAAGGCCTTAGTGAAGTCAATGAATGCCATGTACAAGGTACATCGCTGTTCTCTGCACTTTTCCTGTATCTGGTGGGTTGCAAATATCATATCAGTTGTGCCACGTGATGGTCTAAGGCCACTTTGAGATTTTGAGAGGAAGTTTTCTGCCTCAGAAAGTAGTCTGTTTAGGATGATAGTTACGGACAGCAGTGAGATCCCCGGTAGTTGCCACAGTTTGATCAGTCTCCCTCCTTCTCCCATATATTTTCCAGGAGAGAGTGGAGACTGCTGGTAAGCAGAGGTCCTCCTGCTTTATACACCTCGGATGGGATTCCATCAGGCCTTCTGACTTTGTTATTTTTTCATCTGCTTGATGGCAGTAGCTACCTCATCCAGGGATGGAGGATAGCTGAGGTGAGTGAGGTGCGGGTGCTGATGGACCTGATGGGTAGTGTCACAGTCTTCCTTTTGCTGTAACATAAATATAATCAGGATAGGGAAATAGAGCATTTACTTAAAAACGTATATTAATCAATAATGGTTTCACGCGTGCTGATAGCTTTCACAAAGTTTACATTAATATCAGTCATAATCCAACAATATGCTCTCTCTCTCTATTTTACAAATATGCTTCACAAATAGATTACAATATCTTATGACTACCAGAAAACACTGGGTTATACTTACAACCTGTTGGTTTTTTCACGATACAAAATACCATGTCCTTCACCAATAATACCCAGAGAGCTTCTTCTCCATGTTCCAATACGATTTCATTAACTTATCTACATTTTGTTTAAATTTTACATTTAAACCACTGCAATATTTTCACATTGAAAACTGTTGCACAAAATCATATATTAATGTTCTTTAATCGTATCAGTAACTAAAACATATCACAAAATTAGAAAAACAAAACATATATCACAATCTCAAGAAGATTTTAACCTTCACAGTAATTATAGGGTGTCAAGAGAAAACGAGACACTTAATGGGATGACTGAGGAAAACATAAGAATATAACAATAGTCAGAACATCTACGGATGCTATCTTCGTCTTTAATTAGGGAGTTACTGTCGAGTGAGTGGAGGGGGCCACACCATTAGTAGTTAGGGCATATATTGATTTGGAGGAATTGAAAAATTCACACATCTCGTATTGGTCCACAATTTTTTTTTTACATTTCACATGCTAGATTTCCACCATTCGTTCATTAATTTGCGAAGTTTGCACTGGGCACCCGCCTTCTTCTCGTGGAAGGTATCAGCTTTGGTCCGAAACTTAGGGGTGTTCTGCCAGTCAGTGACAGCTGCAAGTTTACCATTGACGAGTACTTCGTTTTTTTTTTCGTTTTCATCAAAGCAATCCTGGTGTTTTCTTTTGATCAGTTTTAATGGGACCCCATTCGGCACGGGGGTTTTGGTTGTTTGTTGTTTATCAAACGATCGTTGAGTTGCTCTCTTAAGGCATGTGCCTCCACTTGATCCTCTTCTAGAGGCCTGTTGCCTTCGCCGTTTTGGGGCGACGTGAAGGGAAAGTTTGACTCTGACGCGCCGATGATCTATGTTAAAGTGGTCTGAGCCACACATGGCTCGGGAGATGAAAACATCTCGGCGATTTCCTTCTCTCACAATGGCGTAGTCAATGAGATGCCAATGTTTGGATCGTGGGGGTTGCCAAGATCCCTTGAACTTGTCGGCCTGCCTAAACAATGCATTGGTGAGGAGAAGTAGGCCATTGTGATTACAGTTGAGTACTCCGTTTCTCCCTATGGTTCCTTGCCACATGTCAGCATCTCTGCCTACTCTGGCATTGAATTCACCTAGAAGCACAACCTTATCTTCTCTGGGGATAAAGGTTAGCTTTATTTCAAGGTCAGCATGAAAGACCGCCTTGATGTCGTCCTCTGCATCCAGTGTTAGGGCGTATGCATTGATGAAGAAGGTATGACGTGAGTGATTCAGTGGAACTCTGAACGTCATGAGGCAATGGTTGCTCCAAACAGGCATTTCAGTTAGCCTATGTAGGATGGATTTGTGAATGGCAAAGCCATCTCCGTAAAGGCAAATTCTCTTTGCAGCAGGTTTACCCTTCCAGAAGAAGGTATAGCCGGACCCCTGTTCTGTGAGTCGACCCTCGTCTGGGAACCGGGGTTCACTAATGGCTGCTATGTCAATGTTATACCGAGACAGCTCTTTTGTCACAAGGGCGGTTCTTCTTTCAGGACGCTCATGCATGCCAGTATACAGAAGGGTCCTAACATTGTCTGCAGCAACCATAAGAGGTTGTTGAGTTTGTTTATGATTTGATCTGTGATTGTAATTAGGTTTTCGATCGCATAAGGATGACCTTACTGGGTGCGGCTGCCCAGTCAGGCTGGTTCTTTATGCAGGCTATGTTTAGGGCACCTTTTCTTGCCCCTCCCTATGTGGGTTAAGCAGAGTGGCTCCTGGTAAAGGCTGCCAGTCACACAGACAAGACCGCATTGCACTGCTGCCTAGATCCTAGTGCATAAACGACCATCTTATCTATGCTGTCCATGTAGAGAGTTGTGACTAGAGATTCCCAGCAGTCATTTCTGCTTGTTCCCGTCGCCAATCATCTGTCGTCATAGGACTTTTGGAGGATAGGGTTTTTTATGCTGATGAGTATGATGAACTGGATGAGAGCTGCATACGAGTTGATTTATGTGGTGAGGCAGGACCGCAATCTACAACCACACATTATGGTTCTCCCTTTTTCTGATCCAGTGGTGTAAGTAGTTGCAACGACTGGGGACAGGGAGAGTTGCAATGGACTACCGATAGCCCAATTTGTTGGGTTTCGCCTTGGAAGCTCGTCCATCTTGCATTGCCTTCATGTGCTGGTGTAGTCAATGGGTTCCAATGTTGGTCACTTCTTCTGCCTATTCTGCCGTTGGGGTCTTACTGGAGCTCTGTAAGCATGTTTACCTGATGCGTGACACCACCACAGATTTTTCGTTCGGGGTTTACTCCCGTCGCTTTAAACCTACCAAGGTTAATCCGCAAGGCAGTAGAGCAGTGGTTGTTAGGCGCCAGGGCGTGTCCAATGCCAGTTGGCCTATGTGCCATTCCTCTGGGATCCACTGTTGCTTCGAGATCCCCTGCTGGTCTAGCTTGGGGCCGCAAGGCACCCAGTTACCGTGTGTTGCCACGAGAAAGCACAACAGGAGTCTTGATGGTGAAGAGGCAGGGGAAGACTTACGGAAGGTTGCTTCCCTGTTCACCATGAGGTCTAGCCAGCGGCAGTAGCTGAATGCGAGAGGATCAAGCAGTGTTTGCACCTTAACACTAACATAATGCTGCCACACTAGACGCATTACACACACACACACACACACTTAAACAGTCCAGCTCCGAAACACAGTTTACATTTCGACGTCATCGTCGATTGTGCTGGTTAGGTAAAAATTTAACCTAACCTTTCTTAAGCTTACTCGTATATAGACAAGACGGATTGCATAAGTGACACATACTTTTTTTCTACCACAGCTTTTCCTTTTTCTTTCCCTGCAACTTCTCTTATCCCCCTCCTTCAATCCTCCTTCCTCCCCCTTTCCCCTAATCCCCTTCTTTCGTTATCTTTCCCCCAAGCCTTCTCCTTTTCCTATTATTCTCCTTACCCTTCATTCCCTTCCCCTCAATTCAGCCCTTCTATCCCGCTTTCTACCCCTTCTTCCCATCTAGCCCAGTCCATTTCCCGTCCTCTCACTTCCTCTCACTCCTCTACTTCCCCTAATTTCCCCTAATTTCCCCTAATTTCCCCAGTCACCTCATCCCAATCCTTCCCCACTTCCCCTTAACATCCCCCCTCCCCCTTCTTCCCTTTCACCTCCTCCCCCCCCCCTATCACCACCCAAATACATGTCACCACCACGGATGGACTTTAAATCAGTTGACAACATACCTCAATATCAGAGCTTTGTTATACCAATAAAACGCTGATAACTCCTGATATATGTATAATACACATATTCCATTCATTAACATCACATTAAATTTACATAGATTGAATAAAACGAAAATGTTAGTTGTGAGGGCCGCTGTGAAATGGCTTACTCCCGAACGATTACAAATACATATAATTTCCACTGGCATTCGTTAAATTTTTAATTAG
>NW_024734940.1:3788169-3985669 GCF_018991925.1 Homarus americanus | reverse complement strand
TGTCTGGTGAAAAAGAAGATCCCTGTTTTGGAAGCTTTGAATTTAAAAGGCACAGAGGACAAGGCAGAAGGCCAAGGAAGTATGCAAATGGGTTCAATAGATTATTCAGAAACAAAGAAGCAGGTGCTAATGCCAAGAAGAGAACAAATCAGAGGGAACAAAGAAGAAGAAAATGAAATTGAAGAAGCCATCAAAAGGGAAGGCTGTGTCAAGATGTTTTATCACTTCTTTGATAGTTCTTCTGATGAACAGGAAACAACATCAGATGATAGTTCAAGAGCCATCTGGGCCTTTACGAAAAGAAATGAAATACAGCACAGTATTTTAAAACATTGCTTTAGCTAGTATTTAGCCACCATGCTGGACTTCGTGAGGGGCTGCGAAATTTTTAACTGCCCGCTTGGATAGATGCAGGCCTCATCAGCCGGAAAGGATGTATCTTTGGTGATAGATGCCATGAAATTAGAAGAGCACAAGAAAAAAATAATGAAGGAAATATGCCGTCAGCATGAAAAGATTTAAGTGAGGGAGGGCTCTCCCTGTGCTGTTTGAGTAGGAAGAATAGATGACACAAAAGTTTTGCTAGAAGTAGGAGTGAACAGAAAGTTTCAGGTCTCATCAAAGAAGAACACTTCTCAGTCTGTTCTGGGCACGGTGGTCGGTTTTTGTTTCACTTTGCTCCCGAAACTGAAGTAAGGAAGGAAGAAACATGCAGAGGTCATTGCTGATCATATTTTATATGTTGGGTTCAGGAGAAGGACTTGGCAGTTCACTGCAGGCTGTTAGTGGAGATTCAACTGCAGTGAGCACCGGATGGCAGGGGAGATTATAATGACGCATTTTAGAAGGAAAAAAGAAACTAGGAAGACTTGTTTTTAGTTAATATGTGATTTACATACAAGGCTGAGCTACCTCTTCGTCATCTCATCAGGAACGTGGATTCCTACAAAGAGCAACAACAAGTGGTCAGGTCCCCTTGGCATCATGCTGGATGAAACAACGCTGAAATAAATGCAACCTTTCCAAAGGTCGAAGTTGGCCTCCCCTTCCGTACGTTGTCTGAAGAGTCATCAAGATCTCAGCACAGATCAATCCTATGCTTATCTTATTGCCCAAGCAATAAGATCAGGAGAATGCCTCAGTCATTGGCTCTCTTGGAATTGGACCTGTCAGTCACAGCCGTTGGTTACAGCTACAGCTCTTAGTTTCTGCAGGATTTGGATTTCCAAGCCGCAGGTATGAAGGGCAAAGTGCTGAAAATTTGAGGTTAATTGTTGAATTTATTGGCTGGGTTTATCTTCCCCACAGTGGTTTTAGTGTGAAACTTAATCCTATGTGGGTGGATGGGCTAATCACCTTTTGTTTCAATTGCAGCTAGTAGAGAACACAGAGGAAGGTGGTAGGGGAGGACAGCCGATTGTTACCTGTGGCAGAAAGGTCCGCTTGGTATGCTCGATCCACAGAAGCAGTTTTGCAAGCAATGCTTTAAGTCAATGCCAATCTCCAGACGAGGCTGTAGAAGTCATTCTAAAGTTAGAGGAACGCTAATAGATGACGACCAGTTGGGGAGACTGTTCGTTTCATTCAAGAAAAGTTCCCCAATAAGCATTCCAATGCCACCAAATTGTCAGAATTGGTTGACTTGAGTTTGAGTCTTAGAGCCACCATTGACAACAAGTCTAACTAGCCAAGAGTGAGAAACCTTAAAGAGACTCTCCAATGCAGGTGCGGTGGCCTTCCCACACTCAAAGTGTGGAGAGATGTGTGAAATGGTCACAGAAGCAGCGGGCCATGTTTACAGCCACGAGAGGCGAAGGTTACATCAAGCACAAATAGCAAGCAGACTACTGATGACAAGAAACCAAAGCAAAGAGAGTATAAGAAGGCATTGGTTACTTTCAAATAGACTACGGATAATAAAATATAATAATTTGGAAACTTGAAACAGTGGCAACATGCGTACAAACGCTGGTTATGTTATAAATTCACAAACCATGTACATTTAAAATCCATTTGATGTAGGTAGGACTTATCATAAAAAATTTTATGCAGAATATTGTTTTGCATGCTTAAAAGACTACAATAAATTGCTACAAATTACTTTCGATTTTTCAAATTTGTGATTCACCTAAATTGACACACCCTAATATATATATATATATATATATATATATATATATATATATATATATATATATATATATATATATATATATATATACTATATATATATATATATATATATATATATATATACACCAAGATGACCTGACTTAACATTAACATCATGTGTGATTCATGGTAATATATCAAATCAGTATATTAAGAATAAATAATTATTAAAATAATATTATTGGACAAAGTTAGGCTATAATAGTAGAGTGGATAATGGAAAATCGTGCAAATGGTGCTACAAGCATGAAATTTGTCATAATCATACCCTTAGGGCTACTTGTCAAATCTGCCTGATTGGCCATTTGGGAATCCAAGATGGCGGCCATTTTTCAAGATGGCTACCAAATTGATCTTCGAAAGATGATTTTTTTTATAAAAATTTATGTAGTTGGTTAATCTAAATGATCTTAGTGTCGATATGTATGTTTTCAAGCATGCTCAGATGATTTGTTTCTATTTCTGATACTCGCAGATATATATTTGTCGTATTTATGCTTGGTTTTATGTACTGGTTTTGTTTTTTCCAACTAGGTGAGGGTAGCATGCAGAGGGTCTCTGCATGTGAGGGAGTGATTATCGGGCGCTACCACTGGTGACATCACTGATGTGCAACCCAGCATGGGGTTCAGTGTCAGCTAAGAAAAAGCATGTCATACTGCAATAGCTTCCCAAATGCTGCTTAACCAACCCAAAATCACTTAAGCAGCTGCACCTGAATTGACAGGATGTGCCAGCGCGGGAGAGCCGAGCCAAGGATAACAGGGTTTTATTTATCTGGATGGTGTACAGATCGCACGGGACTAATGACACTGGATGAACGATCGGACTAGGTATAGGGCAAAAGGCATGAACTTAGTTGTATCCCATACAAGAAAGTGCTCGTCAGGGTGGTAAAAGGATAAACCCTCGGCCCTGAAGATCAAAATTAGTTATGGACACAAAATCTACCAACAAATCATTCCTCACTGACTGGGCAAAGTGTTGTCTTTGTCAACAGGATAAGAAGGAAGATCTTAAGTCTCCACATGCAAATCCTGCCAAAAAAGGAGATGACGGTTACAAAAGCTTGGCAAGGAATATTCCTCTATTTCATTCAATCAATGCACTGCCAATCAAGCTTGACCCTGCAAGACTTGTTGAAGATGATGGGATAGAGGAGACCTTGAGGAGAAACAAGGCACAGTTGTAGGAGATTCGAGTGGAAGGTATAGTAGCAATCTATGCCGCACCTTGTCTTCTGGATGCACTCGGCCATCCGGTGAGCGGTATCTAAGCAGGCGAAACAGCGACTTTCTTCACTTATGAGTGAAGTTCGCACTCCAGTCAACATGTTGAAGAATGCTTGGCATCCCTGCAGAGGGTGATATCCAGGGTACAACGGGCAAGTGCGATCGTCGTTTCCTCTAACCTCCTTTCTTCCCGAAGTCACTAGGCCCACAGGTCTCCTTTCTGATGTGGAAGGGTATGGGTGTGAGCCTGTTCGTCTCCCGCTCGGCTCTTCCTGTCTTCGTCCCCTCGAAGCCCTCCTCGTCCTGTCTAGTATCTCCAGTACAAAATCCTTCATCCATTCGACCCCTGGAGAATTCCCGTGTCTCCTTTCATAGTCATATGCTCTATCCTCGTATCGCTCCCTGATCTTTCCCGTGAATCTTTTAGCCAAAGTATTCAGTACGATACGATACGAAGTCATTAGTTAAGAGGTGAAAGAAGATTATTAGGAATTGAAGAAAAAGTGGTGAAACTGAAATACAGTAGGAGTAGAAAGAATCTGGGCTCAACCAGATCGCTTCATCTTTCTTATTGGTGTTTTGTCTTTGTTCTGCTCCCTTGGGTCGTCAGACCTTTGTATTAATATTGGTTTATTTATATAATGCTGCTTTATTATTATTATTTTTGTTATTGTTGAGCAGTGAGCCCGCCCAGGTCCCGTGTAACTGGGAGGGTAGCCACATTTTTTTGGTGTTAGTTAAGTGTCAGTTGTGTTAGTCTAAAGGTACACTGTATGGAGAGGCCTGCCAGGTTCTTAGTGGAGCTGGTTGGTCACTCTCATCTTTATTCCTCTAGTAATGTTTTATGTAGAAATGTGTATATTGAGGCAGGAGGTGGTTCAATTACTTCTTCCTGGCTGATATAACTGAGAGGGTAATCACATAATTATTATTAGTATTATTAATATATATTTATATATATATATATATATATATATATATATATATATATATATATATATACTATATATATATATATATATATATATATATATATATATATATATATATATATATATATATATTTATTTTTTATTTATTTTTTTTTTTGAGTTAGTGAGCCCGCCCAGGTCCTTGTGTAGCTGGGAGGGTAGTCACATTTTTATTTATTTATTTTTTTTTTTTTACTAAGATGTTAGTTCAATGTTAAATGTTAAATGTTAAATGTTAAATATTAGTTATGTTAGTCTAAAGGTACGCTGTATGGAGAGGCCTGCCAGGTTCTTGTGGAGCTGGTAGGTCACTCTCATCTTTTATTCTCTCTATTAATGTTTTATATGTATATTGGGGCAGGAGATGGTTCAATTACTTTCTTCCTGGCTGATTTAAACCAACTGTGTTCTTGGAATTCTTCGTTGTCTATATTATTTATCCAGTTTTGATATGTTTCTGTGTTAAGTTCAGTCACTTTTTTCCAAATATTTGCATCTTTGTTGTGTATATCTACATTGATTGCTAAGAGGTTTGCTCTCTTGTGTAGCTGTTCATTGTTGATGTAGTCTGTATATTTTATGTTATATATAAATCTGAGGGCTATATTTTGTACTGTTTGTAACCTTTTAATGCACGTTTTACTAAGGGTGTTCAATGGGATGGGTGGGTAGTCCATAATCGATTTGACAAGGGCAATATAAATCTTTCTTTTGTTATTAATGCTAAGGTTCTTAAAGCGTTTTATTTTTGATAATCTTATTCTTGCCTGTCGTTCTTTATCTTTTAAGTATGTTATATATCCTCTTTTGTTAGTTTTAATCCAAGCATCCTGCCTTCAGTGTCGTATGGGTATAGTTCCTGGTCGACTATTACTGGACTTGTTTTAATCTTGGCTATTGGTATTATCTTGAATTTGTTCTTATTTGTCCTAATTTTCCATTTTTTCTCAAAATCATTTATGTTTTTTATCGCTCTTACCGTGTAGAGTGCCATAAATTGGGTTGATTTTCCTGGGTATGATACTATTTGAGTAATATCATCAGCAAACATTACATATTCGCTGAAGGGGGTAGGTTGAGGTGTGTCTGAAGTATAAATTGTATATAGTGTTGGAGAAAGGCATCCTCCTTGAGGTACTCCACTCTCAAGATTAAACATAGTTCCCAAAAAGTTTCCAATTTGAATTTGTGCTCTCCTATCATCTAAATAGTTACACAATATTCTTAGCAAGTATTCGTTAAGTCCCAGTTTTAATATTTTATATTTCAAGCCTAAATGCCAAACTTTATCAAAAGCCTTAGAAACATCCCTTAAAATTATATTGATCTGGTTACCCTTGCTTTTTTCTATTGCAATTATTTCCGTTACTATAGCTATTGCAGTTAGGGTATTTCTATTGGGCATAAATCCATGTTGTCTGTTGTTAGTTTTTCCATGTTGTGTTAAAAAGGCTATAAGTCTTGAATTTAATATTTTTTCCAATAGTTTCCCGGTAATTTCTAATAAAGATATTGGCCTGTAGTTTAATATTTCCTTATTGTCCTTACCCTCTTTAGGAATAAATATCATTTTAGCATATTTTAGTTTGTCTGGAAAGTAACCAGTTATTACATGTGTTATAAATGTTTAATAGTGTATTTAAAATGTTTTCAGGTAGATTCATGATCATATTTCGTGTAATACCTGTGAGCCCAGGGGCTTTTTCCTTAAATTTCCTCAGACAGTGCATCATTTCTCCCATGGTTATTATTTGATTATTAGGTAATAAGTTATAGTCTATATATTGCCTTGGGGTGATTCTATGTATTTGTCTTCCCATTTCTTCTTCTATCCTTTCTTCGTGTTCACTATCAAAATCTTCATTTTCCTCATCTGATATTTTAAAAACTTTTACCCATTCCCTTTTGAATGCTGACTCTTGTTCATTTTCCTCGTGCAATTTTGTTCCATTTTGGTCTTTAATGTATGGTGTTTTTTGCTTGTTGTGCCCCATCATCTTGTTTATGGAAGTCCAAAATGTTTTTGTGTCTTTAGTCATGTCAGCCGCCATTATAATATCATTCCATTTTTATTGTTTGCTTCCTTACATGCGTCTCTTAATTTTATCTGTAGTGCTATCTGTGTCGTATATAGCCATCTGTTACTGCCGTGTCTTTCCATATACCTGTTTATTTCATTGTAATAGGTCTGGATTAATTTAACTTCTTCTGGTAGTCTGTTGTTGGGTAATGTTCTAAAGTGTGAAGTAGGAGTGTGTTTGGTTATAGATGTTTTTATTGCTGAGTGCAGTCTGTCCATTTCTGAGTCTATATCTTCTGTTGTTTTCCCTTGTAGGTTAATCGAGTGGTGATTACTTAAGTCGTCTTTGAAGCTGTCCCAGTCTGTTTTACTCATTTTCAGTCTCTTTTTTATTGGTATCTGTATGGGGCTTGTTGACAGTGTTAGTATAATTGGCAGATGGTCACTGCCTGTAAGAGGTCCCTGTATTATATGGTAATTGAAAAAGGCTTTGTTGTTGGTAAAAATTTTGTCTGGTGTCGATTGTGTATTGTGATTTCTCCAGGTTGGAAAGTTAGGTCCCAGATGATTGATTTTCCCTAAATTTATTAATTGATTAAGGGCGTTTCCCACGACGTTATTATTTGTATTGTCAAAAATCCTATGTCTGGCGTTAAAGTCTCCTAAGATGTACATCGGATGACTATTGTTAGCCAATTTTAATAGGTCTTCTATAGGTAAGTAGGGTCGTCTTCGGTGGGAGATAAGTAGTAGCAATAATTACGTCTCCTTGAGTTGTATTTATTTTTATTGCTAGAAATTCATCCTGGAAGTCATCAATTAGTTTAAATTTTAAGTTTCTTTTAACCGCTATCGCTACTCCGTCATTTTTCTCGCCCGATTTATTTCTTTGGTTTACATAATAGTTAAAGAGTTTTATGTTGTTGTTTTCTGTCTCACCGTGACTGTTTATTAGTATAATGTCAGGGTCAATTTCTTGATATATATTACTTAGGTTAATTCTCTCGGTCTTCCAGTTTCTTACGTTGTGTTGTATTATTCTTAAAGTTCTTACTGTTTGTCTATTGTCCATTATTTCTTATACTTGGATTGTGACTGTTGAAGTGGAGACCTATCATCCTGTTTCCCGCTTCTGACTCTTCTAAACTCTGACGGGTCTACTATTTTAAAGTCTTTGGCCGTAATCTTTAGTTTGTCCGTAGTAATTAGTGACCAGACATAATCTTCACTTAAGGGATTTTTCTTGATATGTCCACTTGTATATCCCTCCTTCACAGTTTTTTACTATTGTCCCTCCTGTTGGTCTCGATGTTGGGATTCCATGTTTTGTTGTAGTGATAACTTTTAATCCAATTTCTTCAGCAGATTCAGGTTGTATATTGTGATCAGTTTCCATCTTATCTTCTCTCCTCCTACTCCTTTGTCTTATAGTCTGTCCTTTTGTTATTTCTATCTTCTCTTTGTCACTTCTAGTCATTTGTCTGGGATCTCTATCAGTCGCTTGTGTTCCTTGTGTATCAGCTGTTGCTCCTTGCTCAAACCTTTGTTCGTCTTGATGTAGTTTTTCTCTCAGTTCGCTTGCATATGTTGTCTGAAATAGTTTTTCGGATTGTGGATTCTCTGGAAATATCATCTCTGGTAGGTTATTCAATTTAAACATTTTCCTTAATTCCTCGTTGTATGATCCGGGTGCAATGATATTGTGCAAATGTGCATGGATCATACTAATCATTACCTTATCATGTATTGGCTCACTTAGGTTTAATACTGTGGATTCTGGTCTATGAGCCTCTTGGACCGCTCTCTTTGCTATTTCGACGTATGTCGTATCCTTCTTGTCTTGTTCCTTTTTTCCTTGTTTCTTGTTCCTTGTACTTTATCATGTGTTTTTTATTGGGCATGCCATTGCTAACGTCCTATGTCCTATGTATACATTCCCGTTTCTCTTACAGTTGAGACAGCCAACATGTGTATTCTTACATTCAGTGTAGGTATGGTCGTCGCCTGCACAATCTGAGCAGTACTTTTTTCTTTTTCCGGACAGTCTCTCGTTGTGTGTTCTTCATATTTGTAGCAGGAGAAGTAAGTTTGCAGACTGATGAATGTCTCCTTCTTTATTTGATGTGGTGTGACTGACATGTTGAATATTAGAAAGCCCTGTTGTAAAACTTTCTCAGCCATTGACACTTCTTCAAAAGTAATCTTAAAAACATGAGTATAGTCCTTTATCTTAATGACTTCTTCAATCTTCATCCACCTATTTTGGCGTTCCAGTTCTTCTTTCAGGTCTTCCGATGTCTTCCTCCCGATCTCTTGATCGACTTGACGAACAAAAACTGATCTTTTTGCTTTTTGTTCTGGTGGCATGACAATAATAAGGCCTTCATTGTAAAATATATCTCTTGCTTCTTTTGAAAGGATTTTATCTGAATCAAAGTCATCTTTACAGATTACTTTAAAACCTTCATTGGTGCTGAATATTCTAGTTAGTGGGACTTGCAGTTTGTTGTAAGTGATTTCTGCCACTTTTCCCCTTCCAATAGAGTGTCCCTTATCTCTATGTTTTATTCTAATGCTAGTTGTCATCTTCTTGATTACATCTAATCCTACCTATAACACAGGGCTCCTGCCTGGGAGCAGTGACCCCGCCCCCCCCTCTTGGACGGGCGTCGGGCTCGTAGGGTTCTGCACCCAGGTTACCTGTGACTATAGTAATATCTAAAAAAGTTGCCACCTACCGGTGACCCCCGGACAAGGGGTGCCCTGCACTATCACAGGTTCCCTTGCCGGATCGACCGTATCGCTAAGTCCCGCCTCCCGTTCAAAGAACGGAGTGCATGAGGGGGATGAAAAAAGGAAAGAAGAGGACTTAGAGAGTAGAAACAGCCTACCTACCACGCCACGTTCGGTCAGCCAATCAGAGCACCGCAGTAAACGTGCATGTATCACGCCACCGTGGGGCACCACTGATTGGCTAATCCAGGACGTAGACGCACGGGTAGTAGTCAAAATTTGGGTAGGCCAAATATTTGTTTTTTCCAAAGTTGGAATTTCCCGTACAATCTGTGATGGTAATTACACCGTCACTATGTTGAGTAAGTACAATCACTAGGATTGAGTGTCTTATCACAACAAAGTTGCAGACTCAAACATGCAGCAAAAGAATCAGGTCTTCGCAGCTCCGTGTCCAGCAGTATTCAGTGATTAAGTACGTGTCAATTTCGTGCAGTTTTCCCTGTACCTTTAAGTTGTTTACGCAATTTCCCAGAACGTCCGCGAGCTCCTGAAGTCCTTTAATATCATTTGTTCTCACGGCTGGGCGACGTAGTACCTTGCCTATTAGTTCTTGGATGTAGGCTTGCGTGTTGCCATAACGCTCTTCTAGCAAGGCTAGAGCTTGTTAGTATCCTGCCCTGGGGGTCTTCTATTTGCAGGCAAGTTCTTAGGGAATTCTTAGCACGGCCGGTGTAGACCGAGAGAAGGGTTTCCAATTTTAGTGCATAGGTTATAGGCGCTTCCCCATTGTGTCTTTGGAAGGCATGCTTGAACTCCCAATACACGTCACAAGTCCCTCCGCTGAACCTTGGCATCGGCCTCTGGGGTAAGCCTCATAGTGGCAATTAACTCTTCCGGTCTCTGGGTTGGTAGCATCGTGTTCCGATGGCCTCCCTTCATCCGTCCTGGTAGGCTGTATATCTTGTACATGGTTTTCCTTCTCCTGGGTTCCTGTTGGTGTCACTGCATCCGGAAAGTGTGTATGGCGGGTGGAAACATGTCCCTTCTCCACTTGATGAGATGTTCCCGACTCTAAGGCGCTGAGTGTTGAGAACCCTCCTTGGGTGGGTGTCGAGATGCAGCAGCTAGACAGTCCTGGTACCGGCGGTTGACAACGTGTGTCTCGTGGATAACCTCGTTGCGGCTGTCATCCCCTCATGTATTAGCCCCTGTCTCATGGCAATACCAATTATATAAATTTGAGCTAATACATTTAGTTTATATAATCCAATCACCCCAATATAATTTTCCGTAAGCTGGGAGGCGCCATGTGCTGTTCATGTGAGGGGATATTCCTCTATCAGTAGGCCGATCTTGAGAATGTAGGGTTAGCCCTGCCTCTCCTTCAGAGCCCCTCACAGGCAGCAGTCCTCACTTGGAGCTCACGAGAATCGGACGGGTGACCTAACTCAGGCAAGCTGAGCCCCTGCCCTTAACTAACACTCACAGATTACAGTGTTAATTACGGTGCATCTACTAATAGACTGTGACCAATATAGTTTTACCAACAAATGGAGAAAAGACCATTTTGGGTTTGTAACTTAACCCCTCAACTTATTTATATATAAGCCAAGTTAAGGGAACTCTACCCAAAGCTTATACTCACTCGGTTCCAGAAAAGGCTTTCCTCCTGGTAATGACAGCATCTACCCAAAGTCCTCCGTATCGCCTAAAATCTGCAGTTGCTCCATATGATCTTTCATATTCTGCATCATTGCCATCAATTGGGTGAGCATCTGCTGATAACCCTCGATTACTCTATTCATCCGGCCTGTTGGTTCCATCCTTCTCTCGGGTGAAGGGGTTTCTCCACTTCGCCCTGGCTGTGTGAGTGACCGGTTAGAATCTAAGTCCTTCAGGGCCTCCAGGTCTTCTACACTGGCTAGGCTTATCTCCTCTGCCTTTTTCCCTTCCATGACTGACGTCACAGTGAACTCGATTTGGCTCTTTCGGTGGACAGTTATAGAGAAGTTCGGTTAAAGAGGAATCCTCTTCAACTGACACGCCTGCTCGTTTATAGCGATGTTATATAACTGAGGGTCATACAAGTTATGTCATACAAGCGATGAACGTAAGTTATACAAGCAATGTCATACAACTGAAGTCAAATAAGCGATGTCACTAAACTTAAATCATATAAGCGATGTCATACAATTGACGTCATGTAAGCGATGTCATACAACTGAAGTAATATAAACGCGTGCAATAAGCACGAGCGATGTCACACTAACACGACAACAGAGGTACCACAATCGGTGTAGGGATTCATTACACAACTGCTAAAAATAAAACTGATGCCACAAACACTACTGTGCACTTACTGGCAACGTTAATTAACTGTCACAACTACTATTTTATAAAAGAAAAGGCATCTCACTCCTTCTTAAAATTGATTTACAATTGGCGATCCAGTCTGGCTGTACGCATTGAACACTATCTCTCTCGCGTGTATGCACGAATGTTATTGACACACAGTCCACTCCCTCTTGACACGCTGTCCTCGAGGCAGGCGGCGTCCCTATCCGGAATGAACGATAACACACCCACGCGCCCGTACGAACAATTTTGGCACCGAGACCAGTCCTTTCTGACACTGGACGCACATACGTCACGCTTCTCTACGTACACATATGAGTGCTATATACACACTCAACCCACAACCTACAACCTACTTTTCGCTGGAGTTAACTATTATTTTATTATAGGCATTGGAGATGTTTGGGGTACTTGGTTCTAACTACAGGAGCGAACATAAACACCTGTAGAGTTCTGTAGGTTCTTATTAACGGAAATATACAAGGGCACTTACAAGCGCCGGTAGTCCATACACTCCTATAGGGGTCAACTGACCTCTCTCTGACCTCTCAGGCGACATGTGGTAAGTGGTAAATTAGCAGCTTCCAGATGTCGCCAGGCACATTTATCTAAGTGTGTGGTGACATGAAACAGGGGCATTGCCACACTTCACTGACTAGAGAAGTAATGTATATATATAGAGTACATACATGGTATACATACAACCTAGATAATATACATACACCTCCCCCTATACGCTCATAGCAAAGTCTTGAGCGGACCTTTTCCTGTGGATCCGTTCTGAGCGTCAAGGGGCTTAATCACTGGGGGGGAATATGGGACTCAGCACTGGTGGCAGGGTCAGCAGAAGGCGTTGTAACGGGGCGGAAAAAACGGCGTTTCCGCCACCACACACGACCGCTGGGTAACCGCACCTGGTAGTCCCGTGACCTACCGAGACCCATGACTACGCCCACTTTGTCCCAACGTAGGGAGGTCGGGTCCTGGAGGCGGACTTGGGTGCCGACACTCAACCTGGGGAGAGAACGGGCGTGGTCGTTGTGGCGGGCGACGACGTGTTGAATACGTTCTGCGGGTAGGGGATCAAAATCCTCTATCTTGGCGTGCCACTCCTTGGAGAAGGATTGAGGGTGAGCAGGGATACAAGAACGGAGGGGCATCCATCCAAGACCTGGGCAGGGGAGCGTCCGGTGTAATTGGGTGTGTTGTGGAGCTCAAGGAGACCCTGGTCGAAGGCCTCGCAGTCAATATTCCAAGAAGGGGCCACTTTGAGGATGAGGCGCTTCAGGTATTTGACAGCAGCCTCAGCGTGGCCGTTGGACTGCGAGTAATGAGGCGGTGACAACACATGCCGGACTCCCTATCAGTCGAGGAACGCAGCAAAGTCCCGGCTTGTGAACTGGGGCCCTCCGTTGGTTCGCAGGCCCGCAGGAACGACCACGTAAGGGAATGAGTGGTGAAACTTGCTGATTGTGGCGGTAGACGTCGTGTCATTACCACACTTGATGACAACCGGCCAACCATCGAGACGGTCGACAATAACCAGGAAGGACTCTCCTGATACACAGAAAAAGTCGGCCGACACAGACTCAAAGGGGCGGGTGGGGTTGTCGTCACTCATGAAGGGTTCCTGCTGCTGGCTGGGTTGTATTACGTGGCGGGGCTTACACACCTGGACAGCATTGGAGATGTCGGGGCCGATGCCAGGCCGGAACACAGTCTGTCTTGCTCGCCGTTTGGTGGCCTCGGCTCCACAGTGACGGTCGTGGAGGCGAGCCAAGGCGTGGAGACGTGAAGCAGCAGGGACAACTACCGAAGGAGAGGTGTCACTGGCCAGAGGTTGGGGTAGGGCGGCAGCAGGGTAGTTGCTGCTCCCTTCGTGCACCCTGTTGGCGTATTTTACCTCGAGAATCGGTGTTGGGAAGTCCTGGGAGATGATGGCCAACTCTTGGCAATGTCTGTAGGACAGCAAAGGAGTCGGGACACCATTATGCACGTCAATCCATGCTTGACACGACCTGTTGCCAAAGGTGACATGTGCATATAGTGAACCTAGGCTGGGGCCATTTGGGAACCATCTGCCGTGACGCGGAGGTCCTTGGGAGGCGGTCCTAGATCACTTGGAGAGAACCCCAAGCATTGCAAATGCTGGGGACCGATGACCGTAGCCTCAGCGCCGGTGTCGGGCAGCATCTCGAGACAGGATGACACACTGCCGTAGGTCACGATGAAGCTGACATGCTGGGGGACTTTGGTCCTGGGACCCGCGGAGTACACCCTCCTAATATGGGTAGGGTGTTGTCCAGGGTCGTCTTGCCTCTCATTTGGCGACTGTGGGCGGCCCTCACTGGTGGAAGGGCTCTGGTGTTTCCGCCGACGCTGTCCCTTGGGTTTGTTGGTCAGGCAACACTTGTCATAGTGGCCAAGACGACAACACACATTGCACTGAACGCGTTTCGCTGGGCACCGTACTGTAAGTGACCAGTGGCCCTTGCGGTCACAACTGTCGCAGGTAGACTCGACAGCTGGACACACCTGTGTTCCGTGCTGCCTACCACAGCTGTTGCAAAGGGAGCCGGGCGTGGGCGTGGTGGGCGTCGGCGTTTGGGTAGACTTCTTGTCTTTCTTGTATTGGGACATAGCCCGCACGGCTGTAGGAGGAGCTCGGATGGCAGAGGTAGCACACCTGGCAGCCTCATAGGAGCGACATACTGTCAATACATCCTTAAGAGAGGAGGAAGAGTCGAGGGAGGTGAGGCGTTGGACAAGCTCCTCGTCCATAATACCCATCAGGATCACTTGCTTCAACTGGGTCTCCTCGCACTGCTGGTGATTACCGGGACAAATGTCTATCTCTTCCGAGGCTCTCTTGAGTCATACATAGAAATCGTCAAGTCTCGCCCTCCATCTGTCTACAGCTAAACACTTCCGTCCTGCGGAGAGTTTCATTCCACTGACCTTTGATGTACCGTTCTAGAACATCCAGTACCTCCTCTACAGACAACAAAGACGTCGAGGGCACTTGCAACGTATGTTCCAACACATGCTGCATTCCCAAAGACAGGCACATACGTAGCTGAATGAGCTGTTTAGGCTGTGGCAAGCTCTGGAGATCCACCATTGTAGCATAATCAGTCCACCGTCGCCGCCACTCACGAAAAGTCTGGAAAGTCTCATCAGGCTTCAAGGTGGGTGGGGGTTGGACAACCACTTTGATAGAGGGCATTGACAAGGTATCTGAGCCAGTCGGTACCGGAGTAGTGGAAGGGCCAAGGGCTTGATTAGCAGTGAGGCTAGATATCAAAGCTGCAAACCGTTCGTTATCTTCCAATCTCCATTGGTGGTCCTCAGCACGTCTTTTCGCTTCGTCCTCGCGCCTTTCCTCCCTCATAAGCTTCATCAGAGCAATTATCTCTGAAGACGAGGCTGAGGGTCGAGGGGTGTGGCTGGGAGATGCGTTGGGAGAGGGTGGGGCGTCACGCTCTAACTGGTCATCCATCTCTGTAGAGCTGTCATCCGTCCGATTCATCCAGACGCTAGGGACACCCCTGCGTGAGGCCCGGGGCATAATTACTTTATCTGTATATTGTATCTCAAATCAGTGTTGATCGGTCAGCCCGTCGTATCAACCAGATCTGAGACAACAAAATTAATTGAATACACAGATAAGTAACTTATATATATATATATATATATATATATATATATATATATATATATATATATATATATATATATATATATATATATATATATATATATATATATATATATATATATACAAATATATATATATATATATATTAGAAGAAATGACCGCAGTCGGTGTGTCTGTTCGTGAGTGGGTGTGTGTAGGCGGGGGAGTGCGGAGGGAGGCGGGGGAGTGCGGAGGGAGGCGGTGGGGGGTGAGCGTTATGAAGGTAAGTTTCCCTCGAGGCAGCCGGGTACGAACGCGCTGATGCACCACTCCTCACGAATGCCCTATATCAGCCTTCCACCTTAGGGAATCCTTTAAAACAAGGACACACACTTTAGCACTACACACACGAGGTGCACGTAGCACTTCACAGGGACTTGCATCACTGAAACATTGCTCAAAACTCGTTGGTAATTCAAACGAATTTTTGTGGGAGACAATGCCTGATGGTTACAAGTGTTCCCTGAAGAATGCAGTGATGGGTAGGGAAACACCGTGTAACACTGAAGTCCGTTTATTATGGATGAGAGCAATACAAGTGGTGACTAGCGTGTGCCATGCACGGCTCACACAGTCAGACTGAGACTGCCTTGCCGTATGGCAGCCTCGGGGCAATGTTGCCACATAACGTGCAGTGTTGCCACGTAATTGTATATATAAATGCTACTCGGCACAGTAGCTTATTTACAAGGTTGCTACTCGGCACAGTAGCTTAGATGCATAACCTACATCTCCCTCCCCTCTCACGCTCATAGTCTTTGTCTTGAGCAGACATCTTAGTCCTAAGTCGCTCCGAGCGTCGAGGTGCACTGTGGGGCGGATCCTCGTGAGGTGTAGGTGACTCGTCCTCGGTCAGGGGGCCAGCAGCAGGGGGTGGGACTGGCCGGAGGAAACGGCGGTTCCTCCACCAGACACGGTCGCTCGGCATCCTGACCTTGTAGTCCCGCGACCGGCCGACGCCCATCACTATGCCCACCTTGTCCCAACGTGTCTTCGTCGGGTCCTGGACGCGGACAAGGGCACCAATCTCCAGTAGCTGAAGAGGGCGGGCACGGTCGTCATACCGAGCCTTGGCGTCCTGGGCACGTGAAGCGGCGCGGCGGTCGCAGCTCTCGGCTCTGGTCTGCCACTCCTTCGCAAAGGCCTTGGCGTGTGCAGGAACGCAAGAGCGGAGAGGGTGACCATACAGGATCTGGGCAGGGGAGCGTCCTGTGTGGGTGGGAGTATTACGTAACTCCAGGAGTCCTTTGTCAAACGCCTGACAGTCTATGTTGCCTAAAGGGGCCACCTTGAGGATGAGGTGCTTGACTGTCTTGACCGCAGCCTCAGAATGGCCGTTTGACTGTGGGTAGTGGGGTGTTGACACGATGTGGCGGACTCCCCATCGCTCCAGGAATCCTGTGAAGTCCCGGCTGGTGAACTGTGGCCCCCCGTCCGTCCGCAGACGTATGGGGACGCCCAGGTCACGAAAGAGGTGCCGGAAGAAATCAGCCGACACGGACTCGAAGGGCCTGGTGGGTTCGTCGTCGCACAAGAGGGGCTCCTGCTGTTGACTGGGCTGCATGATCTGGCACGGCTCACAGGCACTGACCGTATTGACGATATCCGCGTCAATGCCGGGCCAGTACACAGCCTACCTTGCACGGCGCTTGGTGGCCTCTGCTCCACGATGGCTGTCGTGTAAGCGAGCCAGAACGCGACGACGGAGAGCTGCAGAGACGACCACACGGGCACCGTACAGGACGAGGCCCCATCTGCGTAGAGGTCCTCACGTATCTTCCAATACGGGCGTAGGGCGTTGTGGAGGTCAAAACGGTCGCGAGGGAACCCAGTCCTCACACTCTCCAAGAGCTGAGTGTAGGAGGGGTCGTCGCGTGCCGCGGTTCGTAGTTCCTCAAGGGCCAGATCGCTGTCGGGTGACGACACTGAGGCCTGGGTGCTGGCGAGGGACTGTACGGCCTGCAAGGTGACGATGTTGCTGACGGAGAAACCGGCCTCAGTGCTGAGCATCTCGTCGTCAGGTGTAGGGCGGCTGACTGGGGAGCGGGAGAGGGCATCCGGGATGCACAACTCCTTACCTGCGCCCCAAGCCGCGGTGAAGACGAAGGCCAAAATCTTCTCCTTCAGGCGCTGGAGGCGGGGATTCTCGATGGCGTCCAGCAAATAGTGATTAAGAATGGGGACCAAGGGCCTGTGGTCTGTGATGAGGTCGAAGTGCTGTAGGCCAATCAAGTAAAATTTGCACTTCGATAAGGCCCATACCACTGCCAGCAGCTCCAGCTCGATGGTAGCGTAGCGAGACTCAGCATCAGTGAGGAAGCGAGAGCCACACTGTACGAGCCGGTACTTTCCTCCACCGTGATCCTGGAGAAGGGCGTAACGAACCCCGTACAGGCGCGAGGCGTCTGTCTGGAGGACGGTGGGGAGCGCTGGGTCGAAAGTAGCAAGGATAGGTGGACTTGACAGGGCCTCCTTCACCTTTTGAAAGGCGAGGTCGTGGTCAGGGGTCCACGTGAAAGTCCTCTTGGGGCTCATCAAGGGGCGGAGAGGCCCGGCAGCGGCGGAGACGTCAGGAGAAAATTCTGCCAGCTGGTTCACCAGGCCCATGAAAGACCTGAGATCCGTAAGGTTGGCAGGTTTTGCAAAGTCCGCTATGGCGCGAACTTTCTCCGGGTCTGCAGCAATGCCATCCATTGAGAGTCGGTAGCCGCAGGAAGACACTGCAGGTGCGGCCAAAACGAACTTCTCGGCATTCAGAGTGATGCCGTGCGTCCTACACCTGGTTAGTACCTCGTCGATGCGGCGAAGGTGCGTCAGGTAGTCCTCATCGTAGAGGAGGACGTCATCCACTACCTTCACGCAGTTGGTCACGCCTTGAAGTACCATGTCACCACGGAGACAGAAGGCGCCCCCCGTAGCAGTGAATCCCATAGGGCCACGGCAGTAGCGGAAGCGTCCGTAAGGCGTGATGAAAGTGGTCAGTGGCTGATCCTCCTTCTTCAGTGGGATCTGCCAGTAACCACAGAGGGCGTCCATCGTCGAGAAGTGCCGTACCTTCGGATCCACACTCCGTATAGCTGCAAAAGGTGTGGGTGAAGGGTGGGCGGGACGGGACACCTGGCTGTTAAGCTTAGACAAGTCGGTAGTAATCCGCACTCCACCGTTAGTCTTAGCCACAGCGACTAAAGGGTGGCACCAAGGGGATGGGTCGTCACCAACGGGTACGATGACACCCTGGGCCACCATGGAATCCAGTTCCTTCTTGACTGAATCGTTGAAGGCGAGAGGGATCAACCGAGGAGTGTGTATGGCAAACGGCTGTGCATCTTCCCGCAGGTGTATCCTCATAGGCGGACCCGCCATAGCCTGCAGTGGCGAGGTCCGTAGGGCCTCCTTCGTCACCAGCACATCCGAGTACTCCTTCAGGAAGTAGGCCCTTGCGGCTGAAGGAGACGTCTTGCTGTGAAGAGGAAGCAGCCGTGACTTGGGTGGAGGCGGGGCGGGAGTGGACGCGGGTTCTGGGCCGCTCCGTGCGGCACCGCCAGGCGCGTCGCTCATTGATTCACGCACCCTGCTGGCGGTGTACCGAGCAGCTGGGATCTGCTCGGGAAAGTCTCTGGGCACCACCCCTAACTCCTTGCAGTGCTCCCACGAAAACAAGGGTGTAGCGAGAGTAGGCTGCACGTCGATCCATCCATGACACGACCTGTCGCCGTAGGTGATCTCTGCTTGAAAGGAGCCCACAGCGTCCGGCATCTGGGAACCGTCCGCATTGTAGTACTGCAGCTGCGGCGGTGGTCCCAGGCCGCGTTTGGTGAGGCCCAGTTTCTGGAGGTGCTTCAACCCAATCACCGTAGTATCAGCGCCGGTGTCCTGTATCACCTCGATGTGACCTGACACATCACCGTGTGTGACGGCGACACGGATGGTGGGGGAAGGGGTAGCCCTGGGGCGTGTGGTCGATTCCACCCTCCTGATGTGACTCCGCTGCTGCTTGGGACTGCGTGGGCCAGCTGGAGGGAGCTGCGTGCGAACCACCCCGAGGGAAGTGCGCTGCTTTCCTCCTCGTCTCGGGCTTTTGGGCTTGGGTTGGCGGCAGCACTTGTCGTAGTGTCCATAGCGACCGCAGGCCTCACACTTGTGGCCTCCTGCAGGGCACCTGTCTGTGTTAAACCAGTGGCCCTTACGCTCACATCCACGACACAGTGCGTCGGTGGCCGGGCAAGTCTTGGGGCCATGCTGCTTTCCACAGCTGCCACAGGAAGCAATAGGCGGAGGCTTGGAAGAACGTGCGGCAGCTTTCACGTTGTTGGCCGCCTTCTTACCCTTCTTGTACTGTAAGATAGCTCTCACAGCAGGCGGGGCCCGTAAGGAAGAGGTGGCGGACTTGGTGGCCTGGTACGACCGACATTCAGTCACTACCACCTGGAGTGTGGAGGAAGCGTCAAGGGGGATGAGTCGCTGCACCAACTCTTCCTGCCTGACACCTGCCAAGATCCCGTGCTTGATCCAGGTTTCCTCACATTCCCGGCTGTGCGCCTTGCAGACGTCGATCACCTCTGACAAACTCTTCAAGCGTACAAAAAAGTCGTCAAAGGATTCGTTCTCCGCCTGCTTGCAGCTGGTGAAGGCGCGGCGACGCAAAGCCTCGTTATTCCGACCTTTAACATGCTCCTGTAAAAGGTCGAGCACATGCGTCACTGAAGAGGTAGAACCGGGAGGCACTTGCAACGTGTGCTCCAAAACTCTCTGGGTCTCCAGCGAAAACACATCCGCAGTTGGATGAGCTGTTTGTTTGGAGGCATGCTGTCAAGGTCCACCATCGTGGAGTAATCTGTCCAACGCTGCCTCCACTCACGAAAAAGCTGAAACGTGACGTCTGGTGAGAGGGCGGGTGGGGGTTGAACAGATGGCTTGGGAGCTGTTTGTTTGGAGGCAAGAGTACCTGGAGGGCGCTGGTGTGGTGGAGGAGGGAGTGTACTGGCGCCTTGAAGCACGCTACCTGCGAGTGAGGGAGGGTGGGTTAGCGCCAGGGTCGCCAATAGTGCCTCAAAACTCAACTTTTCCTCCTCTCTTCGTGTCTCCTCCCTCTGAAGTTCCATCTCTCTGCGTCTCTCGTCCCGGTCGTCCATCCACCTCAGAATTATGGCAATGTCCGTCACTGGAGGTGGAGGATGAGAGTCTGCGCCCGGTGGAGGAGAAGGTGGTGGGGAGTCGTGTCTCCCATCTTGACGTTGTCCCTTCTTACCGCCCATCTTTGTGTGTGCGTGGACTGCACTGTTTAGTATATAAAGTGGCGCCTCAACAGCTCGAACCACATATATATGACATAAACAGCGCAGAAATAACGCAGAGTCCACTGTTCTGTCCGTGAGTAAGTGCGTGCGTGCGAGTCTGTGTGTGTGTCTGAGAGAGCACTTCGTGGTGGCCTTAATGCCGGTGGCTAGAGCCGCCTGGGGGGGTGTGACCGTCAGTGTCTTCCCGGATGTCACACGAGAAGGGTGTATGCCTGCGTGCTCCGTGGGTACCACTAAAAAACAGGCCAATGCTCAACTCTCAGTTCTAGACACACACTAATACACTGACACTAACACTGCCACCGTCACTAAAAAGCACTGTGACGGCCCAACACTGCACATCGCGGCGAAGCACAGCGCAACACAACACAACACACTATGAGTCGACGCGCATATCGCCGGCAGATGTAACCATCGGCATTGTTCACACACTTTGTAAGTCCACAGATCCTCGTCACTGCGCCATGGTGGTTACAAGTGTTCCCTAAAGAATGCAGTGATGGGTAGGGAAACACCGTGTAACACTGAAGTCCGTTTATTATGGATGAGAGAAATACAAGTGGTGACTAGCGTGTGCCATGCACGGCTCACACAGTCAGACTGAGACTGCCTTGCCATATGGCAGCCTCGGGGCAATGTTGCCACATAATGTGCAGTGTTGCCACGTAATTATATATATAAATGCTACTCGGCATAGTAGCTTATTTACAAGGTTGCTACTCGGCACAGTAGCTTAGATGCATAACCTACAATGCCGACGGTTGATGGAGTGAGTTGACGGATGAGGTCTACCGGTCTTGATTTTACACGAACGCACTTATTTCCACTTAATTGATCACTTGATACTCACTGTACCATGGAGATGTTCGGGGTACTTGGTTCTAACTATAGGAGCAAACATAAACACCTGTAGAGTTGTGTAGGTTCTTATTAACGGAAATATACAAGGGCGCTTACAAGCGCCGGTAGTCCTTACACTCCTATAGGGGTCAACTGACCTCTCTCAGGCGACATGTGGTAAGTGGTACATTAGCAGCTTCCAGATGTCGCAAGGGACATTTATCTAAGCGTGTGGTGACATGAAGCAGGGGCATTGCCACACGCTACTGACTAGAGAAGTAATGTATATATATATATATATATATATATATATATATATATATATATATATATATATATATATATATATATATATATATATATATATATATATATATATATATATATATATATATATATATATATATACAGTGCATACATGGTATACATACAACATAGATAATATACATACAGGCATCACACTTAAGTCGATGATTCACATATCATTCTGTGTAGCTGCGGGGTGTGTCGGGTGCTGGAGGGAAGGGCCCCGCTGAAGGTCCGTCGACGGTCTAGTTACTCCCCAGTTCTCAGTAGACTGTATCGGCAGACTGTAGGACCCACGTTTTGACTCTAACCCCCTGAAGAGCGACTGTGGGATAATGAGACCTTTGCACATAGGACTCTATTGTTCTTTATTCGGTCAAAACCTGCAGAATATAAATTTCATATGTTACATATGAGATAATTAATTCACTCGTACGTTCATTCACTATTAACAACTACATATGATACATTTGGGTAGAGTATGGTGTTAAACCATATAAAAACTTACGTGTTTTGGGTCTCATATAGGACTTATTACCTCCTTCACTTGTTAGCTCACTGGACGGCTAGAAACTATTTTTTGAACACCACAGGGAGGGAGTTAGTCAGCCCTGAGGCGAAGCCCATCTGTTTCACATTTAACACCTCAGCAAAGTTCGTTGTCAACACTCCCTCTGTCTCTCTCCAGGCTCCCTTTCTCCTCTCTCAATCCCTCTCTCTCTCTCTCTCTCTCTCTCTCTCTCTCTCTCTCTCTCTCTCTCTCTCTCTCTCTCTCTCTCTAGTTTATCCTACTGTGGCGGTAACAACTTATTTGAAAACAAAAGAAATACAAACCAGCCACATTATTTCTGTTGCGACTGGTTGTGTACCAAGTATCCTGTGATAGCATTTCAGTGCAACATTCATCAAGAGGCAATGTGCGCAAATTCTTTTCTACCAGAGTTCACACAAGTGATGACCTTAGTAGTGAAAATTTTAAACAAAATAATAGTAAAAGACTTAAACCATCAACAGTTTTAACAACTTCTGAAAGAGATTGAATGTTTGTATTCAAACCTCCTTAACAACAAAGTCCGATGGCTTTCTTGAGTGGAAGGATGCTTGAACGTTTTACAGTCTGTCTGGAAGAGGTGAAGAAATTTCTACATGAAGAAAGCCATGAATATTCAGAGCTTTCAAAACCTGAATTGCCACAGAAATTTCACTTCATGGAGGATGCCACTCGATATTTATATGGCCTTAACGGGGAACTACAAGGAAAGGGAAATATTGCTCTGTTGCTTTTAGAAGAGGTGCTGCCATTTGAAGGAAAGTTAGTATTGTTTGTCAGAGATCTTGAGATAGATTCGTTTGTTCATTTCCCACCATTAAAGAAACACAAAGAAATAATAGGCTATATGGTGGATATTTATAAAAAAAATGCTCTTCTGAATTCTTTGTAATCCTTTGAGGGATGTTTTTAAGAGTTCAGAAGGAAAAAGCAACTTTGTCATTCGTGGTTAAATTCCTTGTAATAGACACCTCTGCACTAAATTTTTCGCCCTTTACAGAGTGAACCGAGCAGAAACTAGAGCTTAATTAAACTAACTAGCTGATTTTCAAGTAAAAGAAATGTAGAACTCAACATTTAGAGGGCTGCGCTCTGAGCCTGAATTACTAGAAAAGCAGCAAGCCACACTGGCATTTCAACACAAATAGACTCGATTGTTTGATCTTAAAAATCGAGAGCAGATTATGTCTAAAGTGTGGATTTCATGACCACTCACCTAGAAATGCCTGAAGAGATATGCCTTTGGCATTCTGTCCATCTTCGGATTTACTTACCTATATGAAATTATTTTTTCTAGTATGAACTTCTTAAAAAGCAAACTACAAAACCGAATGCATAATGCCAGGCCTTCACTCCTGTCTGAAACTTTAAACGACATCTTACTCTCCAAACATTGACAAACTCTTCAAAGAAACTCAGGAGGTGAAATCACATTAAACCAAATAAGTAAATTCAGTAAGCTGTTCATAGACGAGAATAATTTTAGTTCCGCCTTACTAAGTAATGAGGATTCATACTAGCGTTATCACTGTAAGTTATCGGGATTTAATCTGTAGTCTTGGTGAACACAATACAGTTTCTAATGTTATTACTACTACATATTATTATTATTATTGTTATTATTATTATTATTATTATTATTATTATTATTATTATTATTATTATTATTATTATTAGTATTATTATTAGTATTATTATTAGTATTATTATTATTATTATTAATAATACTATTATTATTATTATTGTGTTTCTTTACAAATCATAGCATATTTTATTCGCTTGTTTATGGGTATACAACTGTATATTGAGGTAGAAGACTTTTTTTACTCTTTTTAACTCTACCATCCTATTTGTGAACCAGTTCCTTCCTATCTCCCTCCTAAACCTAAACTTATCCATCTTAAATCCATTGCTACGAGACCTATCCTGCTCGGATATTATAAGAACTTTATCTATATCTCCTTTATTGACTCCTTTCACCCACTTAAATACTTCTATCATATCTCCCAGAAGTCTTCGTCTTTCTAGGGAATGCAAGTTTAGTTTCTTTAATCTATCTTGATATGGAAGGTTTCTAAGTCCCGGAATCATTTTCGTTATTCTTCGCTGCACCGACTCCAGTGAATTGATATCCATTGTATAATAAGGGCACCAGAACTGAAGAGCATAATCGAGGTGCGGCCTGACTGGCTCAAGATATAGCTGCAATATGACCTCCGCACTCTCATTACTTACACTTCTAAATATAAAACCTAATTCTCTGTTTGCCTTATTTCGAACATTAACGCACTGGTTTCTGGGCCATAGGTCCGGCAAACAAGTAAAAAATAAGTCTCTTTCACAAGTCGACTTCCCAGGTTGATGTTGTTAAGGCTGTATACATTGACAGTATTCGTTCTTCCAATATTAAGTACACTGCACTTGCGGGGGTTGAATATCATTTGCCATTTTCTGACCACTCCTGCAGTTTATTTAAATCCTCCTTTAGTGCATATGCATCCTGCCCTGAATTAATCTGCAGCCCTATTTTGGTGTCATTCGCAAACTTGCTTATGTCACTGCTGATGCCAGGTTCTTGATCGTTCATGTAGATTATGAACAAGAGTGGGCCCAGTACTGACCCCTGGGGAACCCCACTGGTTACACAACCCCACTCATTTTTAACACCATCTACGCTGACCCTCTGTGTTCTATCGGTGAGCCATGATTATATCCAATTTAAAACTTTCCCCTCTATACCATAAGCCTTAACTTTTCTCAAAAGCCTTTGATGCGGTACTCATTCAAACGCTTTGCTAAAGTCTAAGTAAATAATATCGTAATTTTCGTCATTATCTACTACCTCGAAGAATTTCCTAAAAGACGTCAGCAGATTTTTTAGACAAGATATTACCTTTGAAAATCCATGTTGAGAGTCGTAGATTAATTAGTTTTTCTCTAAATGCGTTCGCATGCGATTTGCTATAATTGATTCAAGAAATTTCCCCACTACTGACGTCAAACTAATCGGTCGGTAATTTGACGTTGATGCTCTGTCTCCCTTTTTGAATATGGGTACTACATTTGCATGTTTCCGTGTCTAATGATTTTGTAAATAAATTTACGAGGGGTCCGCTAACCTGTTCCTTACACGCTTTCAAAACTCGAGGGAAATTTTCATCTGTCCCTGGGTATTTTGTCTTCTTTAATTTATTTTTCTTCTTAAGAACATCCTCTTTTTTGATAGTGATATTATTTAATTTCTCTTCTTCGTTTCCCCTAAATATCAGTTCGACCTCAGGCATTTCCACATGAATTTCTTCTGTGAAAACTGATAAGAAGTAGCTGCTTAATGCTTTGCTTATTCTATCACTATCACCGATCACTTTCCCTCTCTCTGACTTTACAGGCCCCACTTTGTCCTTGGCCTTTGTCCTATATACCTGGAAAAATCCCTTGGAAATCGCCTTGGATTCTCTTGCTGCCATGATTTCGTAGTTCCTCTTTGCCTTCCTTTATTTTTCTTAACATTCCTAGATAGTTCATCATACCTATTTCTGAGATACTCTTTCCCTCCCTTTAATTTCTAATAATTTCCTTTCTTTATTCCTATGTCATGTTTAAGTTTTTTGTTCATCCTCCTTGGCTCATTCTTAATTGCCCTATTTTTTCTGTATGGTATATTTTATGTCTGTGCTTTACGTAGTATACTAGTGAATATATTATAGTTATGATAAATTTTTGTGTAGCAGGTGACCTCACCAGTTCCTACCGGGGACTGACCTGACTGTTCCCAGGCAACCTCACCTAGGTACCTTCTTAACCCCTCATAATCCGCCTGGGACTCTGAGCATTTTGTCATTTTTTTTCGTTTCCCAATTTAGGGTGAATCTGATTTCTCTGTCATCACTGTTCCCCAGTTCTTCCCCAGTTGTGATATCTGATATTATTGTCTTTATTTGTTAATACTAGGTCTAATATATTGTCACCTCTAGTAGGTTCTGTAATTAGTTGTTTTATTTTTTTCCTGTACTTCGACTAGGAAGTCTTCTCCTCTGGTCTCCAACTGGTGGATTCTGCCTTATCCTACTACTATTCTTTTTTATATAACTAGAACTTTGTAGCATGCCTATTCTTGCATGATTTCCCTATCATGATCTGTGATCAAGCTTAACTATCCGTCCTATGATAAATTCCTCAATTCTAATACTCGACGTGAGGTCACCCAACATAATGTACAAACAGAGGGCGACCTCACTTTATCTGGAGACCTGGCAATGATAACCTCACAAAATATGACGGTTAAGGATGACCTGATCACGAGATCTGAGGTTGACGAGTTCCACAACAATTTGAGTAATGAGGTACTTAATGCACAAAGGCAGAACATACCACACAGAACCCTCAGATCAAACAACAATGACCCTAAATGGATAAAAATTATTTAAAGAAAATTTTTGGACAAAGGAAGGATATAGGTAGGAGAATAAATCGTGGTAAAGTTTACCTCCGTGATTATTATAAGGGTTAAGACCGAGATAAGAGAAGCAAAGAGGAATAATGAACTGAAGGTAGCAAGAGAGGCGAAGTCAAACCCCAAGGGATTCTTTCAAATGCATCAAACTAAAACACAAGAAAAGATTGGACCAAAAAAGTCAGATACAGAAGAGCTAACCGATAACCACAGAGAAGTGAGCAATAATCTGAATAGATATTTTTTAACAGTTTTCACCAGCGAAAATTTAAGAATCATGCCCGAGGCACCGACTCTATACAGAGATGGTGAAGAAAATAGATTAAGCGAGATAGTAGTGACTAGTAACGATGTTAGTAAGCAAATAGACAAGCTAAATTTAGCCTAATAAGTCACCAGGTCTCGATGAGATATTTGCAGGAGTATTAAAGGAATGTAAGGAAGAGCTTAATGTGCCTTTAGCAAATTTGTTTAGCATGGCTTTAAAATCGGGTGTAGTACCAGAATCCTGAAGGAGAGCGAATGTAATACCGATTTTCAAGAAGGGAAATAGATCACTATCCTCTAACTACCGTTCAATCAGTTTAACATCAATTGTAGGCAAATTATTGGAATTAATAATTTCAAACATGGCTTTACAAGCAGGCGTTCATGTCTAACTAATCTATTAACATTCTTTTCAAATATTTTCGAATCAGCGGACGACGGGCACGACTATGATGTGGTATATCTAGACTTTAGCAAAGCCTTGGACAGAATCAACCCCACAAAAGACTAATAAGGAAAGTGGAGGCTCGTGGTATTGATGGAGATATTCTAAAATGGATTAGGGCTTGGTTACAGGACAGGAAACAGCAAGTAGGCCTTAACAGCACTAAATCCGATTGGAGTAACGTCACTAGTGGAGTACCACGAGGCTCAAAACCTTGGACCATTATTATTTATTATAATTTTATACGACATAGATATCGGCGTTGACAGCAACATAGGTAAATTTGCTTGTGACACTAAAATAGGGCTAGTAATTAAATCCGAGGAGGAGTCCGCAATACTACTGCAAGACCTAAAATGAATTTCGAATGGTCTGAAAAATGGCAGATGAAATTCAATGTGGACAAATGTGAAGTACATAGTCTAGGGGATGTAAACAGAGAAACCAGATACTAGATAAACAATGATGCTATAGATAAATCCAACTGCGAGAAAGATTTAGGAGTAATCATAAGTAGGAATTTTAAACCAAGTAAACAATGTGTTTTGCTCGAAACAAGGCTAACAAAGTACTTGGGTGCATACAAAGGAGTGTTAGTTACAAGACTAGCGAGGTCATCCTAAAACTATATCTTGCGCTTGTGAGACCTCACTTGGATTACGCAGTTCAATTCTGGTCACCGTACCATCGAATGGATATGCAGGTAGAATCACGAGAAAGAATTTGGAGGAGTATGACAAAACTAATCCCAGGCATTAGGAACCCTGTGTACAGAGACAGGGTAAAGCATCTTAATTTGCACTCCCTCGAGAGACGTAGAGTGAGGGTCGATATGATCGAGGTGTATAACTGGAAGTCAGGGCTAAACAAAGTGACATTACAAAGATACTGAAACGATCCAACCAGGAGCGAACTCGTAACAATGGTTTTAAATTAGACAAATTTAGATTAAGGCGCAAAATAGGTAGACATTGGTTTGGAATTAGAGTAGTGGACGAGTGGAACAAGTTACCAAACATCATCATTAACTCGTATACCCTGGATAGCTGCAAACACAGGATGGATGGATATACTGAATAAGTTATAGGAGTTGAGTGTAAATGGAAGTGCTAAGTATGGGCCAATAGGCCCGCTGCAGTTTCCTCCATTCTTATGTTCTAATGTTCTTATGTTATCCCCGTGATCAGTCGAGAGCCATAGTAGTCTAAGTCCAATCATACTAGGCATATTCTCAGGCAGGGAAAAGACAACAAGTGTGTCAGCTCACCAACACATCCTAAGCCAGCGTGGCTTAGACCTCTCAGTGCAACCACAATGACGAAAAATTTATTCCTGTGCTGATAAGCAGGTGTCTAAAAGGTAGGCCAGTAGCCTTGTAGGCGGGCAAGCCAATAGCTGGGTAGGCAGGCAGGCTAGTATTCAGGTAAGCAGGTAAGCTAATAGCCAGGTAGGCAGGCAGGCCAGTAGACAGGTAGTCAGGTAGGCCAGTCAGTCAGGTAGGCAGACACCAGAGCACACAGGATGGACCTGGATGAATAAAGCAGAAAATGTTATCAGCAAGATCAGTTATTACAGACAATGAGAGGTAAATATATTTATGTGCGTGTTGGTATTTATCATTACATACTGTACAGTATATTTTACACAACACTTAGCCATTACTTATTCGTCTAAATGGCCTACGTTTGATATTCAGAACGAGTACCAGACACACCATGTCAGGGGATCAATCCTTGGTGCTTTGGTCCTTCCTCCTACAGCTATGAGGATGACTTCTCGAACATAACATCGATGTGTGTTTCGTTGGTTAGCAAGAAGATGGTTCATATCCGTCCAAAAGGAATTGTTGTTTTCATTAATTTCCAAGTTCATGGAGGCCACGTCCACTACACTTGTATGCATTAAAATTTGCATAATGTCCAATATAATAGTGTAAATGCCCGCTATGTTTTTATCTATATTAATTGTTTTGTGTGAGAAAAACGAAGAGGAGATGTGACCCGAACGACTGGCGAAGAGTATTTTAGGGTTTTATGCCCTGTTTGTTCATGTGTGTGCTGCTATCTGTACACCAAAACTGTGAACTGCCGGTCAGAAGACAAAACTAACCTCACCTAGCGCTCTACCTGGGTGGGCCAGAAATTATGGTTTCTGAGTGTACAGTCTCGTTCAAGATTCTTCGAACAGTGCTGGAGACAGCTGGCAACTCAAGGCCGTTTGTTTACTATAGTTCACAGTAAAAATTATGATTAGATGTAAAAGTGATTGGTGATTGGTTACTTAGTTCCCTGTCGCTTAATTTAATGGTTGGGCTTTGTTGTTTCGTCTTATATTATATTACGTACTACAGTAAACAAACGGCCTTGAGTTGCCAGCTGTCTCCAGCAGTGTTCGAAGAATCTTGAACGAGACTGTGCATATATGTACTGTTTGTAATGTCATGGTCACAATGACGGCTGGTCTGTTTTAAAACCTGTTGATTCATATTATACTTCACGCCTGGAAAACATGTGGATAACTGGTTAGTTATCCTTAGGAAGAAACGCGTTTTACATCAAGGCTCCTTGTCCGTAAGTCCCGCCCATTTGAACACAGTTGTCAACGTATATATTCCACTTTTTCCTGGCAAGCTAAATCTTGAATTAGTTTTTGTAAATCAACTTAAATAATTTGCCAGGCCCGTGTCAACTGAGGATCACCTTTGAATGTGTAGCAGTTGATTTAATTGTAATTTTTGTCATTGCCTGAGTAGCCACCTCTGGCAACTTACGGGTATATAAACCCGAGCATGAGGGAGAACAGCCTTCCTTGACGCTCCTCCAAATTTGTTTCAGGTATGTAAGAGAGTATTCCCCGCCGATATAGTCATTCAGTTTCACTTAGTCAATTTTGTGAGTATTGGTGTTCATGTTGTAACAGTGAAATTGTCATTAACCCAGTGTAAGAATTACTAACGTAAATGTCGTCTGTCATTGCTAGACTAAAGATTGTTGTGAATAAGTCATCATCATCCTTGCTGTCTTGACATTCCTCCAAATTTGTCTCAGATCCTGTGTGTGGGTTATTTGAACACCCCACCTGCTGCCCGGGGTCGGTGGATACCTAACGTTTAGCTGTAGTGAACAATGTCGCCGATTCCGCAGGATTCAAATTGCTCCAGTCTGCATTCTGGGATGTAGACCCCAGGCTCTCGTCACGTGTTAGACTACCACCAATCATAACAGCGGTCGTCAGTTGTTGAGACGCCCGTGTCCTACCCTGGGACACTCCTTACAGTTATGGTCCACAGTGTTTGTTGTATATGATTGGGGATAATTATCTGGAATATAATTATCCCATGTTGGGTAGTGAACCCATGTAATTTGTTGGTATCAGTAATAACGTGTTGTGTTGTGAGTGCATCTTCCATATGTACTAACAACAGTGCTGTGAAGTATCATATGTAAGTTTGTCATATAACTGTATGTAATGTCATGTACCACCAGTAATGTTGTAAGAAGTAAAAGTATCCACTTGGAATGGCAGTTAAGAGAAGCCAAGGAGTTGATCCTTGTAGCTGTATGTAATGTAATGTAACACCAGTAAGGTTGTGAGAAGTAAGAGTACAGTATCTAATTGAATTGCAGTTGAGTAAAGCCCAGGAGTTGAACCTTATAGTTGTATGTTAATGACATCTTTTTCCCTACTTTAATTTCATATTAATAAACCTTTTCTTAGAGTATCTCAGGGGTATTCATTGTCCCTCAGTATCCACCTTTATTTTCCATCCAAGTGACCTTGATACCAGATTTACAGTACCCATGTGCCTACCCTGGCCATGATACCAAAAGAACTGAGGTTATGAAGGAACCATGAACTGAAATAATTAGACAGAACAAAAGAAGGAAATAAGACATAGAAAAAAGTTGAAATAAGAATATAAGGGGGGAAGAAAATCCCCGCCCTTAATGGTGGGCTCGGTGGTTCAGTGGTAGAATCCCTCCGCCCTTACAGTACACTCACTCAAAAGAAGTATCTTTACGATTCTGTGTTAGACAAAATTACACAACGGACAAAGAGTTTTGACAACCCTACCGAGACAAAAGGCGTCGCAATGTTCATTTTGAAATTCATCAAACCTTTCTGTAATCATATTTCTGGAGAGAATATTTAATATGTATGTGTGGATGTCCCTTCAAGTGTTCACATGTTTATATACTGTATGTATACACATGCACTCATGTAGTGAATTCACCTGAACGTATTTTACGCACACACACACACATACATACACTACTACTTTTCTGTCACTCGGAATCGAGTATGACGATCAACCAACTATGTTCCATTGAAATGAGTTATTAGGGATGTCACCATCTTTGGTGAGTTTTGAGGTGGCTAAAGAGGCCGATATGGGACCAACACAGTCATTCACAGGTGTTGCACAAAACAAGACTCCTTCTTGTGTTGTAATAGCCCCTGTCTCATCAACAGAAAGATTATATAAATGGGTTAATTACATTTGCTTTATATACTGATTCATCCCCTGTAACTTTCCACTGGCTATGAGGTGACATGTTCAGAGCACGTGATAAGGTGTGCCCATGGGAAACCACGTCATATTATGCTGAGTTAAGGCATTACTTGCCGGCCTTTCTGGCCACCTAAGGCGGGCATTACTACTCAACCCCTCACACAAGAAAGACTTGATTAAACGGTCTATTTACATAGCCCCCATCCTTCTCTTAACACTCATAGCTACAGTGATTAAGTTAAGGTTGACTTACACTCTGGAATTGTATCAACAGCAGTTCCTCAATAAAAGGAGAAACAGACAATTGTGTTTCGCTACTCTAACCCAATACAATATATATGATCAGTCCTATATACATTACGACTAGTTCATAGGTGGCAGCGGTGGGGTACAAATACAACATTCCGGTCTAAATGAACATTCTACATACCAAGGCGTCAGTGCTTAACGAAACAAGAAAACAATAAACAGTGACGTGTTACATCTATTATCCGAGTGTATTGATATATCCCGTAGTGAGAAGATTATAGTTGAGTGTTTTCATTCTGTCTCCCAAAGTGGTGTGCAGAATCATTTACAAAAACCGATACTGAGTTAATGTTGCCTTAATATCTTAGGAGAGGTTGGTAATACCCCTCTCTGGCAACACAGTGTGGCTGGGGAGGAATTTGCGGAATCAGCATTGGCCATCCTGTTTACCGGCATTTACAATGTTGTCCCAAATCCACAAGTTTCACGGTGCAATAACACGGGACCTTTCACAAGTGTCTGGACGATTGTTGTGGCTCCGTGATCGATGATTGCAGTTCTTCCGGTTCCCCCAGTGAGTCCTTTATAAGCAGGGTTTCAGAAGGTTTGTGCATGCATAAGCGGTGACATCGTATCAGCGAGCAGAAGACCCGATTCTTCACCATCAGCACTTTGACATCCTGTGGAAGGTACTCCCCTGTCGTGAAGTGGACTCACCCATCGTTTGTCATCTAGCAACGCAACTCTGGTTGCTAGGCAACCTGACATACGAAGCAGAGCAGTGGAGCACTCACAGTGGGAAGAGCGATTGAGGTACTCACCCAACTAACCCCTCACCTGGGACCAGCTGTGGATCGCGTTTTCTATGCAGATGTCTAACTCCTGCGTTAGGTATTTAAAGGTTCACATACTTTATACACACATTTACAAACTCGACGACATATCTTCACACTTTTAGGACATCGAGTAGGCTATATAGTTGTTATAAGTGACTTACTTATTTTCATATGTGCTGACAAAGAGCCTTGCTTATTTTCTTTATACTGATGTATTATAATTTCCAGTATTTAGTTCTCATCAGTCCTGCTAATGATACTTTAATTGTTTTAACTATAATTGATATCAGTTTACTTTAAATGAGAGGCAAGTGTATTGTTATTTGTGTCACTGATAAGTTTCCCAGTAGCCACTTCATGGATAAACTTTCAAAATCACCGTCTTGGGACATTACTGAATTGGCGGAGCGTTTTCTTGACGATCCATGTGTAGATGATAAACTTCAAGTTTCTACTAAAAGGATTGTATTTGGGGAGAGCCAGGAACACAAGTGCAGTCGCACTTAGACGATTCTGTCAAGAGTAGTGAGGATCTTATAGAGAAGTCATTTGATGATTTCAACCGCAGAACCCTACGATCTGGTAATCAGTATAGTACCTCGCCTGATAAATCACAGGCTGTTTTCCTCCCCTTCCGAGTTACACTGTGTCAACTAACTTGGCGTTACTTTCCCCTTTAACTGAGCCTTCAGTTAGGAGTTAGCTTGGTTGACTGACTACTTCTAACGCCAATACAGCTCCTTCTAGCACTCATTTGGCTGCTTCTAACGCGAATATGTCCACTAACCCCGAGAATGTGTTTCACGTGATACCACGTGGTGACCAGGTCCGTGATTTCACTGGTCAAGATGATTATAGAATAACACAATTCATCCATGCTTGCGAGGACACAATGCGCAACGTGAAAATTATGAATGATTACGATAAGAAAGCGTTTGCACGTTCCCATATCCCGCAGGGTTCATTTGCTAGTACGCACCTGAATGCGTATGGTTTGACGGACCTCGATTATGAAAAGTTCAAGTGGACTCTCATTGGTATTTTCGAGTGCGGATCCCACTTGGGCCACCTGCAGTGGACATTTCGCTGGCTGGATCGTTTGGCTCCGGTGGTTCACGTGGAATCACCGATGGGGGCTGTTTCAATTGCAGGAGAAGTCAGACAAGACATGGAAGCGACCTTCCGGGGTTCGCGGTGGTACGGCGATGATGGCAAGATGTCAGCAGAAAACGTGGAAACATTGACAGAGTTGGTTAGTTTCTTGTTGGCGGCTCGTCGTCCCATCTATGTCCCGCCTACTGTTTTGGTGGACTACGCTAACAAGCTGTCTCCGAAGATGACAGGACCTCTAACGGCACGTACTTCCCAGGCTACGGCGCCTCCCCCGGTAGCGCAAATGCAGCCGTTGGCTCCGATCGCACTTCAACACCAGGGTTACACGCATCGACGATCTTTGAGATGTACCCATTGTAATAAGAGGAGCCATACGATCGATGATTGTTACCAGCTCCAGGGTGCTGGTGTTAGAGTACCGGAGAGAACCCATCCCGCCACAGGCAGAAGCAGGGAGCGCCAAGGACGTACACGGAGGCGGTCATGTCTACGTCTCCACCTGGCCAAAGATCAGGATCGTGATGTGCATTCCACCGGTCAGCATCTCACAGCACAGATGAGTGTGACATTATGGTAAAAGACAGGAGCGTGGGCTCTGGAATACCCCTGGTAACACAGCAGTGTAAAGCGCGTTGTTACCAGGCTAAGAAGTCGGGGGAAGGCCAGCACCTGTCAAAAAATTAGTAAGGATAGGTACATTGGTGTCTCCTTCCCACAACACTTCTGTGGCAGCCTCATTAGTAGCGGCGCTAAGTAAAGTGGAACTGTTGTCACTACCGGTGAGAGTGGGAGAAATCAGATTGGCACTGGACATAGATACGAGTGCATGCACGGATGTTTTAGCCTTGACATCCTATCTAGAGTTATAACGTAGATTCCCTCACCGAGATTTTTTATGGAGAACCTACTGACGCCGATCTCGAAGGAGTATCCGGCACGCAGCTGAGTATTGAATGAATGGTGACGTTACCACTTAGATTTTCAAGACATGGTACTCCCTTCTATGCAGACTTTTATGTTGTTCAGCAATTTAATTTGCCAGCTGACGGATTAATTGGTCTCCCAACATTCAGAACGAATAGTATAGATGTTCGTCCACGTAATAATGCAATTAGGTTTAAAGGTGTTTCATATAACGCTATGCGTCATTCTGCACCAATGCTCTCCGCAAGGTCGAAAGAGTTGTCCACCTTTCCCACACGGAGGAAGGTGGATAATGTGTCAAAGCGAGCCCCAGACCTCACACCCTCACTTTCCCAGCGTGATTATAGCAGCAAGAGTTGGAAGATTGTGCCTGCAATTTTGAAGAGTATTCTCCAGTATCAGAATGAGGAATTCACCAAGGCCACTGTGGAATTACCTGACGTGTATACGGGGACTGATGTAGTATGTCTCCCGGGAACGTGCAAAGTAAATGGTTTGTCGTGCGAATCGACGTTGGGCACGATTAGACCTGGTGGTTTGACAGACGTTCTAGTTCTGAATAGAACAGGCGTTCAGAGGATATTAAAGAAAGGATGTTATTTGTGTGATTTTCTGGTATATCACAACAATGTTGAATTACAGCCTACGCAATTCCCAATTGGTAGTATTGTTTCTCAATCCCAACAGACTAGGCAGGAGAGGATAGATCAAATAGCGCCACATGCTTGTTGACTACAGAAACATTGTAGCCTTGCCAGGGGAACAGCTAGGACAGACATATTTAACATCCCATCACATATCATCAAAGGAGAGCACAAATCCTATCTATGTACCAGCCTACCGACTACCACATAGCCAGCGCGCTGTAGTTCAGGATATGGTCCAAGATATGTTGGATGAGAATGTTATTACGCTTTCTAAGTCCCCTTTCAACAACCCTTTATTCCTAGTCCCTAAGAAGGATGGTGGTTCGCGCCCAGTTATTGATTTTAGGCACGTTAATGAATGTACGATCCCGGATAGGTACCCTATGCCTGTCTTGAGTGATATATTGCAGTCCTTAGGCAAGGATAATGCTGTATTTAGCAACTTAGATTTGCTTAGTGTATATTGGCAAATACCCCTCGATGAGAAATCAAGGGAGGTCATAGCATTTAGTACTCCCCTGGGCCACTTTGAGTTCCTGTGTATGCCTTTTGGTCTCATGAGTGCCCCGCTGACGTTTCCCTAGAATGATCAACACCCTGTTTGCTGGATTGATAGGTATCACAGTCTGTGCTTATTTGGATGATCTAATAGTAGTCAGTAAGGATGTCGATACCCATCTGATTAAACTATGTGAAGTGTTAGAAAAACTTTCCACAGCAGGTCTTAAGATTAAACTTTCGAAATGTGAGTTTTTAAAATCCAGAATCCATTTCCTTGATCATGTAGTTGATGGTGACGGCATTCATACAGTTGATGATGAAGTTAAAGCTGTATCTCAGTTCCCACGTCCTACATCGGTTGATCAAGTGCATAGTTTTCTTGGTTTATCTGGATAGTATCTTTCTTTTATTAAGAACAATGCAACATTGGCATCACCCCTAACAAGGTTGCTCAAAAAAGATGCAATGATTGTGTGGGATACTGAACACGAAAATAGCTTTGCGGCATTGAAGATAGCGCCTACCAATGCCCCCTGTTCTGGCATTCCGTGACTACACTCAGGCTTTCACTCTGTGTACTGACGCTTCTGGAAAAGGAATCGGAGCTGTACTCGTGCAAGTGGATTCAAGAGGAAAGTTTAGAGTGATAGCTTTTGCAAGCCGTAAACTTAATGATGCTGAAACAAGTTATTCAGTAACGCATTTGGACACGTTTGCTGTTGTGTGCGCACTGAAAAAGTTTAAAGACATTATCTTTGGATATAAGATAACTGTGTTTACGGATCATGCGGCAGTGACTGAACTGTTCCATGGCAGAAACTTATCAGGCAGATTGGCACGCTGGTAGCTGACAATTCATGAATTTGACCCCGAGTTTAGGTATTTACTGGAAAGGGCGAATGTTGTCGCCGACGCTTTGTCTAGAAATATAGCACCAGTGATGCCTGTGTCAACGTTCACTCTTTCACAACTGGAGGATGAGCAACGACGCGACCCGTTATGGTCAGCAGTCATTTTTGCGTTAGAATCGGGAGAGGATATTAAACTCCCCAAATTAATTCCTCCCTTAAGTCGGTTTGAATTACGACATAACATACTCCATCGATCGAAAAAAACGCCCGAGGGTATTGTTTCTCAAATAGTCGTACCAGACACGTTGTGTGAAACGATTATAAAGTTGTTCCACGATGTTCCTCAGGCAGGTCACCACGGACGTGACAAGTGCTTGGCGGAAATAAAAAAAAGTTTTTCTGGAACAAAATGAAGAAAGATATAGAATTACAAATCGCTAAGTGTTTGTCATGTGCTCAACATAAGGGTACTAAAAGGTCTCCGGTACCGATTCTACAATATCCTACACCGGACAATATCCTACACAGTCGCTATAGACTTGTTGCAACTTCCGAGGAGTCATCAGGGATCCTCGTACGTCCTAGTGTGTGTGGATCATTTTTCTAGATTTGTGGTTCTAGTCCCACTGAAGTCCCACTACGCCTAAGGTTCTTCTCTCAGATAATGGGACAGAGTTCAAGAATCAGCTAGTGGCGCAAATATGTCCCCACTATGGAATACAACAAAGTATTGTGACAGCCTATCACCCACAGGCTAATGGCCTTATTGAGAGGACCAACCGCAAGAACCTGGAGATACTGCGCCCGATAGTGTGTGATTTGCAACACACATGGGAAGACTGGTTACCGCAGGTTGCAGCGTCTGTTAATGGGTCGATTAATAGCTCTACGGGCAAATCACCCTACAACATTGTCTATGGTACAGATAAACGTCTGTCTTATGATGTACTTACAGACACGCCAAGTCCTGTTTATAATATGGATGATTTCGCGGCAAAACAACTCCGTGTGTTTACGGATATTCATAGCCAAGTACGAACACATTTAGCAGCGTCACGCGCTGAAATGATAGTCAAGCAACATAAACAAGCTAAGCCTGTCGTGTTAGAGATAGGTGATGCTGTTATGGTGAGAGAACCTGAAAGGAACTCCAAGCTTTCGGCAAAGTTTTCGGGTCCATTCCGCATTATCGCCAAGGAAGCGGGGCAACAAATTTAAAATTTGGAAGCCTAATGCACTTATCACAGATGTCATGCATGCGGATCGTCTTAAGAAGACCCATGAACATTTATTTCCCACAGATGGTAATTATGTTATAGACACCTCTTTGCAGACTGTAAAAGAGCAGAGTGTACCTAATGATAATTGTATGAAGCTTCGTTCTGCAAGCAGATTTTAAAACAAATGAAATTTCTTACAGAATCGCTTGATTCATCAATGTGTTGACAAATTAAATTTCTTACAGAATCGCTTGATTCATCAATGTGTTGACAAATGAAATTTCTTACAGAATGGCTTGGATCATCAATGTGTTGCTCCTAATATATTGTGGCACCGTTGTGTTGACAGACATGTCCACACATCAGTCCTCAAGCCTGGTGCGCTAGTTGTACCCCTTGGACGCGTTCTCATAGTAGAGGACGTGGTGAACATCAAGTATGAGTTGCAGGGACCGCTTAAGCTTCCCCGTCAGATGGAAACCGTCGACGCGCAACTAGGACAGTCAGCATTGGCAGTCCTAGATGATCTCCGTTCAGCTCTTAATGTATCGACAATGGTTGAACAAACTGTTGAGCTTCAACAACTTCGTCTCAGGACCCATCACAAGCTTCTCGCCGCTGTCGGAAGAAGGATACCAGCGTCTGAGGCTGATCTTGCAAAGGAAGTGCGTTCTCAAGCACGACGAAAGAGGGGGTTTGTTTAATTTTTTGGGTCTTATCCAAAGCACTCTGTTTGGAACAGCGACTGCCGACGATGTAGCTAAGTTAGGGGACCGCATGAACATTCTCGATCAAGCTGTGTCTAAGCAGAATCATGTTATATCTCAGACTTGCATTGTGATTACTGCTTTAGAATCAAAGGATAATGCGATAATATCAGAGTCTAACCATATATCGAGGGTTGTTTATAAGTTACAGAATTCAGTCACTAAGTTAGAATGGCTCCTTTATTTTTCTGAATATTTGCATGCTGCGGAAGATTCAGTTCAGGATATCATTACTAATAAAAATGAACTTATCGACAGCATAGTTGATGCAGGGATAGGGCGTGTGGACACAAAGCTTGTGCCTCTGAAGACTCTTCTTGGTGCATTATAGATTGCCAGGTTGACGTATCACTTAACTCCTATTTTTAATAATCATGAGGTGGAATACTATAACCATCTATTTGAGTCGACTCTCACGCACAATGCTATCCTTATCCATATACCTATGCTGGGGCAACATAAGTTTAATACATGGCATTTAGAACCCTTCCCTTGGTCTGTTAACGACACACTGTATGCTCTGGATAGGCCGAAAGAACTTTTACTTGTAGATGAAGAATATTCTTTATTGGCGTTAGATGATCCTAGGGTACTATCGCGGTGTAAGTCGTCATATCTACACTTACACGTATGTCCAACCTATATTTTCGCATTTATTCCTGCTGCAGAAGGGATATGTGAATTGGCGGTCATACAAACTAATGTACGCACAGCGCTTACGCAATGCAGCTATAGGCCAGTTAGTGTTAAAACTGTGTTTCACGCTCATCTCCATAATGTGCAGTACTTTTTCTTTCCTAATGACACTACTGTTATTTTAAAATGCCATGATGGTGGTAAGCAATTAGTTGTGAAAGGTCATTACAAGGCTCCGGATTACTGTGAAGTAACTTGTAGTTCATTACGGACCTTGCCTACTCATCAGCATTTTGGTTTGAATTTAAATCTCACTTCTGATTTAATTCCCTTAATTCCTGTTTACTGTTAGTGACCTACAGATTGTTTCATAGAAATTAAATGTTATTTCCTACTTGAAAGAGACCCAATTTGCTGATTTGACTAATAATCTGCCATTTTATTTTTCACTGGGATTTGCAATACCAAGTTAAACAATTCCCAAAATTATGTTAATTCTGGCAGTTTTGTTTCTGTTTTGTAATTATAAGTCAGTGTCATCGAAGTTGACAATTGTCCACAACATTCTAACCTGTAAGACATTTGAGTCTAGGACCCCTGTAGTTGATGAAAACCCTACGGTTTCAGAGTCCCCAGCTTAGTGTTTACATATATGTTTGTAGCATGGTTAGGTTTATGTATAGGATGCATTCTGCGAGTTTATTTAGTCCTCGAAGAGCTTGGAAGGTAGGTGACTGAGAGATGCAATAGCCTCTGTCTTAGCAACAGAAAGATTATATAAATGGGTTAATTACATTTGATTTATATACTGATTCATCCCCTGTAATTTTCCACTGGCTATGAGGTGACATGTTGAGAGCACACGAAAAGGTGTGCCCATGGGAAACCGCGTCATATTATGTTGAGTTAAGGCATTACTTGCCGGCCTAAACTGGCCACCTAAAGCTGACATTACTACTCAACCCCGAACACAAGAAGGACGTGATTAAATGGTCTATTTACATAGCCCCCGTCCTTCTTTTAACATTCATAGCTACAGTGATTAAGTTACGGTTAATTTACACTCTGGAATTGTATCAACAGCAGTTCCTCAATAAATGAAGAAACGGACAATTGGGTTTTACTATCCTGTAATTTTCCACTGGCTATGAGGTGACATGTTGAGAGCACACGAAAAGGTGTGCCCATGGGAAACCGCGTCATATTATGTTGAGTTAAGGCATTACTTGCCGGCCTAAACTGGCCACCTAAAGCTGACATTACTACTCAACCCCGAACACAAGAAGGACGTGATTAAATGGTCTATTTACATAGCCCCCGTCCTTCTTTTAACATTCATAGCTACAGTGATTAAGTTACGGTTAATTTACACTCTGGAATTGTATCAACAGCAGTTCCTCAATAAATGAAGAAACGGACAATTGGGTTTCGCTACTCTAACCCAATATAATATATATGATTATTCCTATATACATTATGACTAGTTCAGTGTGGTTCTCCTACGAACGTTATGATGTGAAGTAATTGTCTCCCAGGTGAGGGGGTCGATTTGGCACTTTTCTGGTTTGTCTGAAGACGATCCTTATTCCGTTTCAATTGCCCGCCAGCATTATATTTGCTATTCATTAGATGACTGTAAAGTAGCCGCTTTGGCAGGCTAATGTCGTCCATACGGGTAACATGGAAAGTTCAACATAGTTGTTCATGGATAATGGTAGCCTCGATGCTCCTACAGTTGGTGTCAGTGAGAATACTGGCATTTGTTCTCTTGTCTTCCCAGCGAACACGGAGGATGGAACGTAGACTACGTTGGTGAAAGTTTTTAAGTGCCTTGAGGTGCCTCCTGTATGTGACCCATGTCTCGCTGCCATATAGCAGGGTAGGGAGGACCTCTGCGCGATATACATGCAACTTTTTAGATAATTTCAGCTCCCTACAGCTGAAGACTCGGTGCAGAGTCTGCCAAAGGTTTGAGATGCACATATGATCCGATATTGAATCTCTTCATCGATACCCGAAGTGGTGGACAGGTGTGAGCCGAAATACTGAAAGTGGGTAACATTAGAGATTGGGAGTACGGTTAAGCTGGATGGATGGCGAAGGAGTGGCTGAAGCAGGGCCAGACTGAAAGGGAATCTGAGTCTTAAGTACATTCACCTCAAGGCCGAAGTGTACATAAGCATCTGCATAGGTGTTCAACATCTCCTCTAGGTCACATTCAGTGTGAGCGACAAGGGTGAGGTCATCTGGATATCGAAGATCAGTAATGGAAGCTGCAGATACCTTTGTTCCTGTCTGCACTCGTCTTATGTTGAAAAGAATCTTCATCCGGCCATATTGGCACTGGCATGAGTAAGGAAGGCCGCCAAAAAATGGTAAAGAGAGTTAGTGCCAGTGAACAGCCTTTTTTTACCCCTGCTTAAATGAGGAAGAGCTCAGACTGGGTGCCATTGTGTAGGACACTTCCGTTCATACCATCTTGGAGTTGCCTCACAATGGCTTTGAATTTTGTTGACTGAGTCGAAGGCCTTGCATAGGTCGATGGACGCCATGTACAGGTCACGACACTGTTCTCTGAACTTTTACTGTATCTGGCGGGCAACAAATATCATATCAGTGGTGCCCCTTGATGGTCTAAGCCCGAAGGCCACACTGAGCTTCTGGGAGGAAGTTTTCCGCCTCAGGAAGAAGTCTTTTTAGGAAGTATGGGGCGATAATCTTGCCAGCTACGGACAGCAGCGAGACTCCGCAGTAGTTGCCATAGTCTGACCGGTCTCCCTTGTTCTTATAAATTTTGACTATGGAGGCATTTTAAGAGCATAGGGGATTTCCTCATTTCCCCATATATTCTTCAGGAGAGAACGGAGACGGCTGGTAAGCAGAGATCTTCCTGCTTTATATACCTTAGCCGGATTCCATCAGTCCCTGAGGATTTGCTATTTTTCATCTGTTTCGTAGCAGTAGCTACCTCATCCAGGGATGGAAGATAACTGAGGATGGGTCAACTCTGGATGATGAGGAACCTGCTGGGTAGTCAGGATATCCACATCAGTGTTTCGATTGAGAAGCGAATGGTAGTGCTCTTTCCAGTGCTGAAGGATGCCTTCTTCGTTTTCAATTAGGGAGTTACCGTCATGAGTGATTTGCCCATAAAATGCTATTGTGGATTTGAAAATTTCACGCAACTTGTGTTGATCTGCAAGTTTTTGTGTTTCACATGCTTTATTCTCAAACCAGTCATTCTCTAGATTGCGAAGTTCGCGCTGGGCAGCTGCTTTCTTCTTGAGGAAGGTATCAACTTTTGTTCAAGACTGAGGGTTGTTCTGCCAGTCAATTAAAGCAGCATGTTTATCATTGACGAGTACATTGATTTCCGGGTCATTTTCATCAAATCAATCCTGGTGTATTCTTTCGATCTGGCCAAGGGTCTCTCTGCAGGTTTTTGTCATGACAGTATCGAGAACACCCCATTCGGCTCTGGGATTTGGGTTGTTTGTTGTCGGGTTGCTTATCAGCCCCTGTTCGAGCTGCTCTCTGAAGGCATGTGCTACCACTGGATCCTCTAAACACCCTGTGTTAAAGTCTCCTCTGGAGGCTTGTTGCCTTCGCTGTTTTAGGGCAACATGAAGTGATAGCCAGGCTCTGACGAGCCGATGATCAGTGTTATAGTGGTCTGAGCCATACAGGTTCTGGTGATGAGAACATCTCGGCAATCTCTTCTCTAACAATAATGTAGTCAATGAGATGCCAGTGTTTGGATTTTGGTGTTGCCACGAACTCTTGAAATTGTAAACTTGCCTAAACAATTAGGTATTGGTGATAGTGAGGTTGTGTGCAGCACACCTGCTGAGGAGGAGTAGGCCATTGGGGTTACAGTTTCCTAGTCCATTCCTTCCTATGATTCCCTGCCAAATATCACATCTCTGCCAATTATGGCACTGAAGTCACCTAGGAGCACAACCTTATCTTCTCTGATAGAGGTTAGCAATCTGTCAAGTGTCAGCGTAAAAAGTCTCCTTGATGTCATCCTCTGCATCCAGTGTTGGGTCGTATGCACTGATGAAAAAGGCATGATGTGAGGGGTTCAGTGGGACTCAGAGCGTCATGATGCGCTCGTAGATCCCAACAGGCATTTCAGTTAGTCTATGTAGGTTGCATTGGCGGATGGTAAAGACAACCACATAAATGAGGTTCTCTTCGCAACAGGATTACCCTTCTAAAAGAAGGTGTAACCAAACTCCCGTTCTGAGAGCCGACCCTCGTGTGTGAGCCTGGTCTCACTAATGGATATTATGTCGATGTTATACCTAGCCAGCTCTTTTGCCACAAGGGCAGTTCTTTTTTCAGGAAGCTCATTTGTGTCAGTATCCAGAAAAGTCCTGACATTCCATGCAGCGACCTTAAGAGGTTTGATTTTGTTTTTGTTTTAGACCGTATAAGAATGACCTTAATGGGTGCGGTTGTCCTGTCAGGTTGGTTCTTTAGGAAGGCTATGTTTAGGGCACCCCTTCTAGCCCCCTCCCCACGTGGGGTGAGCAGAGTGGGTCTTCGAGAGGGCTACTCAGTCGCATAGACAGGAGCGGATTGCACTGCTGCCTAGATCCCAGTGCATAAACGACCATCTTATCTGTGCCGCCCATGTGCAGAGTTGTGACTTGAGACTCCCGGCAGTCATCTCTGCCTGGCCCCGTCGCCTCTTTTCCGTCGCCATAGGACTTTTGGGGATGTAGGGGTTTTGATGATGATGAGAAGCATAATGAGCTGGATGATGGCTGTGCACGATTTGATTTATGCAGTGAGGCAAGAGTGCAGGCTGCAACCACACATTTTGTCTCTCCCTTTTACTGATCCAGTGTTGCAAGTGTTGCAACCACTGGGGTAGAGGAAAAGTTGCAATGGACTGCCGATAGTCCAGTTTCTTGGGTTTCGCCTTAGTAGCCTGTCCACACACATGTATTAGCCCCTTAGTTCTTATAAGAACATAGGAACATAAGAATGGAGGAAACTGCAGCGGGCCTATTGGCCCATACTGGGCAGTCCCGTTTACACCCAACCCTTATTGCTCATATGAGCATCCAACCTATGTTTGAAGCAATTCAGCGTATTCGAGTTAATGATGATATTTGGTAACTTGTTCCATTCATCCACTACTCTGTTTCCAAACCAGTGTTTACCTATTTCACGCCTAAATCTAAATTTGTCTAATTTAAAACCATTGTTACGAGTTCGCTCCTGGTTGGATAGTTTGAGTACCTTTGTAATGTCCCCTTTTTTTAGCCCTGCCTTCCACTTATACACCTCTATCAGGTCGCCCCTCGCTCTACGTCTCTCAAGGGAGTGCAAATTATGATGCTTTAACCTGTCTCTATACTCAAGGTTCCTAATGCCTGGGATTAGTCTTGTCATTCTCCTCTGAATTCTTGCCAAGGATTCTATATCCATTCTGTAATACGGTGACCAGAACTGAACTGCGTAATCCAGGTGTGGTCTCACAAGAGCAAGATACAGTTTTAGGATGACCTCGCTAGTCTTGTAACTAACACACCTTTGTATGAACCCAAGTACTTTATTAGCCTTGTTACGAGCAAAAACACATTGTTTCCTTGGCTTAAGGTTCCTACTTATCATTACTCCTAAATCTCTCTCGCAGTCGGATTTCTCTATGGCATCGTTGTTCATCTGGTATCTGATTTCCCTGTTTACATCTCCTGTACTGAGTACTTTACATTTGTCGACGTTGAATTTCATCTGCCATTTTTCAGACCATTCGAAAAATTTGTTTAGATCTTCCTGTAGTTTTGCCGAGTCCTCGTCAGATTTGATAACACGTCCTATTTTAGTGTCGTCAGCAAATTTACTTATGTTGCTGTCAATGCCGATATCTGTGTCGTTTATGTATATAATAAATAATAATGGTCCAAGTACTGAGCCTTGGGGAACTCCACTTCTGACGTTGCTCCAATGGGACTTAGTGCCGTTAATGCTCACTCGCTGTTTCCCGTCCTGTAACCACGCCCTAATCCATTTAAGGATGTCACCTTTGATGCCATGAGCTTCTACCTTTCTAATTAGTCTTTCGTGGAGGACTCTGTCGAGATATACCACATCATAATTGTGCCCCTCGTCCACCGATTCGAAAACTGATGAAAAGAATGTTAATAGATTAGTTAGGCAAGAACGTCCGCTTGTGAAGCCATGCTGGGAATCATTGATCAATGGGTGCTTCTCCAGGTGATTTCGAATAGAATTTGAAATGATTGCTTCCAGTAATTTGCCTACTATTGATGTTAGACTGATTGGGCGGTAGTTAGAGGATAGTGATCTATCCCCCTTCTTGAAAATCGGTATTACATTCGCTATCCTCCAGGATTCTGGTACTACACCTGTTTTTAATGACATGTTAAACAACTTTGCTAAGGGCATACTAAGCTCTTCCTTACATTCCTTTAATACTCTGGCAAATATCTCATCGGGACCCGGTGACTTATTAGGCTTTAGTTTGTCTATTTGCTTACTAACATCGTTACTAGTCACTACTATCTCACTTAATTTGTTTTCTTCACTATCTGTGAATAGAGTCGGTGCCTCGGGTATCATGTTTAAATTTTCGGTGGTGAAAACTGTTGAAAAATATTTATTCAAATTATTGCTCATTTCTAAGTAGTTATCAGTGAGCTCGCCGAAGTCTGACCGTATTGGTCCAATCTTTTCTCGTGTTTTAGTTTGATACATTTGGTAGAATCCTTTGGGGTTTGTCTTCGCCTCCCTTGCTATCCATACCTCATTATTCCTCTTTGCTTTCCTTATCTCGGTTTTAACCCTACTCGCCAAAACCCTATAACAGTCCCGGAGGTGAATTTCGCCACGATTTATCCTTCTACCTATAGCCTTCCTTTGGCCAATGATGTTCTTTAAATAATTATTTATCCATTTAGGGTCATTGTTGTCTAATCTGAGTTTTTTGTATGGTATGCTCTGCCTTTGTGCATTAAGTAACTCACTATTTAAATTGTCGTGGAACTCGGCAATCTCAGATCTCGTTATCAGGTCGGTGTCATCTGTCAGGCTCACAGCCAAGCGAGACACCCCCTCTCTCAGCTGCCTCTTTAAACTGTCAAAGTTTGCCCTTCTGAAATCTGGTACTTTAGTGGAATTTTCCTTACGTCTGCCCTGAAAATCTAACTGGAATCGAATTTCTTTGTGATCGCTGTTTGCAAGTTCGTTCCCTACCTCGACATTGCTAATTAGGTTTTCTCTGTTCGACAGAACTAAGTCCAGTATATTATTACCCCGTGTGGGTTCGGTTATAGGTTGACTTAGGAAACAGTCCTGGATCGTCTCGAGAAAATGCTGAGATTCTGAGTTACCGTAAGGTCAGTCCAATCTATTTGGCCAAGGTTAAAGTCGCCTACTATACTAGGGTGTGTCATAGGAGGGAAGATCAGCTAAAACTAATGGCCCATCACTTTTTTGGTAGATTTTAGTATATATAAACAGAAAATAATTTCAGTTTCAATATTTTGCAACCTTTTGCAAGGTAAATTTTAGCGTGAAATTTATAGAAAATCTAACGTACACCTGCATTAGTGCATTACAATTAAATAGTGAACATTGCTTTCTGACTTCATTCTTTAACAACCCAACTAACAATATTTTTTTCTGTTTCAGATTCTGATGCATTTATAAGTTGATAATATTTGCGATGGCTGCTTGTGTCAGGACGAGGAACCAAAAATCCAGCCATCTTAGTCACTATCTTGGGTCTGGGAGAGAGCTCCTGAAGTTGGAGTTGCCTACATTGAGAGATGCTTTGAGATACGGTGTTTTAATCAGGCAAATCAGTGAAAAGAACCAAAGAACTTACACAAACAAAGACATTGCCAGTGATATGACCAAAGCTGTCTTGGCACAGTACACTCTGACTAACGCTCAGTTCAAGCCTCCAGTCATAACAAGTCAGAAGAAGATTAGTGAGAGACTGCTAGCCAGTTGGGAAAAGGCAAGAGATATCTCTCTTGGGAGAGGAAAACTTGCAGTTAAGGACAGCTTTGCCAAGCAACTGGACCAGTTATTTGACATAATTACTTGCAAGTGCCCAATTGTTCTCTGTCCTGAGTTTGGATGCGATCGTGACTGTAAATCCGAGGCCCATATCTCCTGTATTTGCAAGCGTGAACTGAAGATTCCTGTGATCGAACTGGCATTTGTCAAAGCACAGAGAGAGAAGACTGGCAGTATAGGGGCTCTCATGATTTCTAGCCAAGATATTCCGGAGTCCAAGAGACAGGAGGCTGCCACAGAGAGACAGAAGAGGAGAAGAGTTGCCGAGGAAAAGAGACTTGAGAAGGCCCAGGGTGAGGTAAAAAAGGCCGATGATTGGAGTCAAGCTGATTCACAGTTTAATGACTTCCCCATGGCTGATCCGAGTGCTGACCAGGAGAATGGTGACTTTGTCCCTAACCCAGAAAATAATGATCCCAAACCTTCCAGGCATAAGATTCGAAATAGGAAAGATATCCCGAGCATAGCTCTGGCCAGCATGCGACACCACACTGGTCTCAGAGAAACTGAAGACATAGCAACAGCTGCCTGGATTGACGGTGGTTTGATAACACCTGATGATGTTCACCTGGTGATAGATCATAACAAAGTAAGGAGAGCTCAGGAGAAACTTGTCAGTAACCTAGAAGAGGAGTTTGATAAGGGGATAAGAGAAAATGGAATCAATTGTTTGTTCTTTGATGGAGAAGGGATGACACTAAAGTGTTCATGAAAGTTGGAGATTCTGACAAGTTGTTCCCTGCCATGGTGAAGGAGGAACACTACTCCTGCTGCAGTGAACCAGGAGGGAAGTATTTGTGGCATTTCACTCCAGAGAAAGATGACATCAGGAAACCAGCTGAGATAGTGGCAGATAACATTGTGAACTGGCTCAGAGAGAGGAACGTAGACCAGACCCTGCAGGCCATTGGAGGGGACAGCACCAACACGAACACAGGTGGCAAGGGGCGGTCATACAGTGGATAGAGCGGAAGATTGGGAGGAAGCTGGTGGATTGTTTGTGACCTCCACACCAGCGAGTTGCCACTCAGACATCTGATCCAGGAGCTGGATGGCAAGACTCTTTCAAACAACAGATGGTCTGGTCCTCTTGGCAAGATGCTGGACTCTGCCACTGAGTTAGAAATAAATCCGAGCTTTGAAAAAATCACAGTTGGCCCTCCACTCGTTGAGCTTGCACATACTGTCATTGACGACCTGAGTACTGACCAGTACTATGGTTACATGATTTGCAGTGTCATCAAAACTGGGGTCATGCCTGATAGACTTGCTTACCTGCAGATAAGTCCAGTCTCACATTCTAGGTGGCTCACAACGGCTCTCAGGTTCTGCAGAATTTGGGTCGCTCATCGTAAACTGAAAAAGAACCAGCTTCACAACCTGAGACTTATTGTCCAATTCATCGTGAGTGTCTACTTGCCAAATTGGTTCAACACCAAGGTCAAGTCATCGTTCTCCGAAGGTCCGAGGCATATTCTCTTCCAGCTTGAGCTCCTGAGGAGTCAGCCAAGGAAGGTTGTTCAGATTGTGGAGCAGACTGTGAGGAGATCTTCCTGGTATGCTCATCCCGAGGCAGTTCTGCAGACAATGCTCTGCAGTAAGGATGAGGAGGAGAGAAGAGTGGCAGTCAAAAAGATCTTGGATATGAGACTTATGAGAGGATCTGGGCATGACGAATCAGTTGGTGACGATTCCTTCAGGGTCAGGAAGACTCCTGAAGTCAATCTAGGTGCCAAGACCCTCACTGATCTCATAGATCTGGATAACATCCAGGCTGGCAGTGAGCCCCCTCTTACCTGCAGCCTCACCAATGTTCAAGTCAGAGCTTTCCTGGACAACCCCATGCATGTCCCTGCCTGGCCCTCGCACACCCAGAGTATAGAGCGTTGTGTACAGCAAGTGAGCGAGGCCAGCAGTCACGTGTACAGCCAGGAGAGGAGGGAAGGCTACATCCGAGCTCAGGTGGTCAGCAGGGAGGTGATGAGTAGAAACAGAAGCAAGAAAGACATGTTCTCTATGGTGTGCAGCAACACCGGGTCGTAGTAGTAAAACCGGTTTTGTATTTGATGATTTTGTTTTCTAAAGGAATATTAAATTTAATAAATGTGTCAAGATCATTCGTTTCACTATTCTGGATCATTTTCATCCTAATAAATTAACCTGATACATTTACTTTACTTTAAATAAGCTATTTAGTGGTGTTGGTAAAAGGGTGGGAATACTGAATTTTCATAAGATTTCAAGTTAAAATTTACCTAGCAAAAAATGAAAACTTTTCAAATCTGAAGATATCACATGATTCTGCACATAGAACTACATCATTAATACCATGGGCCGATTTTTCAAACTCAAAAAAAAAAATTCGCCTCCATATGACACACCCTACTACTATACAGACTTTGTTGTGTATGGAAGCCCTGCGCATTTCATCCCAGATAAGTCGCTCATTGACGCTATCAAGATTGGGGGGTCTATATATTACTCCTGTGATTAATTTTTCCCCACCATCGCTTAATTCTATCCAAATTGTTTCTGTATTCCTCTCAGTTTTTATTTCCTTATTTATTTCACACTCCAGATTATCCCTAACATAGATTGCTACTCCGCCTCCTTTCCTGGTCTGCCTATCGGTATGGAACAGTTTGTAACCCGCAATTTGGTATTCGACTGGTAACTCACGTGTGTCTGGGTTGATCCATGTTTCAGTGAATGCAATTACATATATCGATTTTTTCGGTACATACCAAGGCCCTAATATCATCCATTTTGTTTCTCATTCTTCTACTGTTCGTGTAGTATACATTTAAGTTAGTCGTGTTCTGAGTCCTCCCCTTCCCGCGTTTAGTTTTAAACTCCCTGTCTAATTTAGTTTTGTCATCATTCCTAACACTATTTCCCTGTAGTCTTTCACTTTGTTTACCCGCTCCCACTGCAGTCTCCTCCACCCCCGTGCCCATATGTTCCCTTAGCAGTTTAAAGACTTCGATATCTTTTGAACTGCCCCTACTGTTTGTATAATATACATTTAAACCTACTCTTCCCTGGTCCTGTTTTACCCCTTGTCCTGAGCAACTAATTTTACATCCCAGGACCTGCTTGTTTTTTGACTCCCACTTTCCCCGACCCCTCTCTACTTATATAAATGTCAGGGCAGTAAATTGGGTTTATATAATCATATCACCCCATGAAACTTTCCACTGGCTATGAGGTGACATGGTCACATCACGTGATGGGTAAGTTCCTTGAGGCGCAGCCATAAGACTGTTAAGGTCAGCATATAAAAGCCGTTGCCTCGGGATTTCCAGTCACACGCGGACCACGTAGGTGGGTAGACGTGTGTGCCCAGTGCTCCTGCTGTCCTTACAAAGGCCACCTTTGTCTCCTACACCCTACGCCGGCTCTCTGCCAGGCGATGGGGGGGGGGGCGGCGACGTAAACGCCCCAGGAGAGGAGTTCCCTCCTCTCTCATGGATACAGACATTTCTAAGACAGTTAGTCACAGTGCATCCCAAATCTTGCAAGAGTCAGACCTCAGTGATAGTGACGGTAACAGTAATGTTTCTATAGGAAACACTTGCCTGAGTGGCAACACCACTGCCAAAGGCAGCGAGTCGCCTCCCCTCTCCTCGCCTCCCTCCCTCCCGTCTCCCAACCAACCAAGTAAATTTAATCTGCACTTTCCCAAGGACTCATTGAAAACTGATGAGGACCGGTTTAATTGGACAACAAAGCATTGGAAACAACACGGTCTCACCATTCAATTCCGAAAAGGTAAGAACCGTAGAATGAGGAAATCATCATAGCCACTGTAGTTTTACCTGACGCGTACACGGGGACTGATGTAGAATGTCTACCGGAAACTTGTATGGTTAGGGGTTTATCGTGCAAATCGACATTGAGCACGATTAGACCTGGTGGTTTTAACAGACGTTCTAGTTCTTAACAATACAGGCGCTCTTAGAATAATGAAAGAAGGGTGTTATTTGTGTGATTTTTTAGTTTATCATAACAATGTTGTATCACAGCCTACGCAATTCCCAATTGGTAGAATTTTTTCTCAACCTCAACAAACTAGGCAAGAGAGGATAGAATCAAATATCACCATGCGTTAAGGTGATTGATCATCCTCAAGGCAAGACAGGACTCTTAGAGCTGCTTGCCGACTACAGAAACATTGTAGCTTTACCAGGGGAACAGTTGGGGCACAAGGATTTAACCTCACATCACATATCCTTAAAGGAGGGCACCAGCTTACCGACTACCACATAGCCAGCACGCTGTAGTTCAGGATATGGTTCAGGATATGTTGAATGAGAAGGTTATCACATATTCTAAATCTCCTTTCAATAGCTCTTTGTTTTTATACCCAAAGAAGGATGGCAGTTGGCGCCTAGTTATTGATTTTAGGCGCGTTAATGAAAGTACGATCCAAGATAGGTACCCTATGCCTGTCTTGAGTGATATTTTACAGTCCTTAGGCAAGGATAACGCTGTGTTTAGCAATTTAGGTTTGCTTAGCGGGTATTAGCAAATACAGCTCGATGAAATATCCCGAGAGGTTTTTGCTTTTAGTACTCCTTTGGGCCATTTTGAATTTCTGCGAATGCCTTTTGGTCTCGAAAATGCCCCACTGACTTTTCAAAGGATGATCAACACCCTGTTTGCCGGATTGATAGGTACACACGCACAGATAAACACACACACACACTCACACACACACACGCACACTCTTACACATGGAACACCCCTCTCCAAACATTATATTAATTATAGTGTCTCCCGTAATAATTCATAACAAAAGCCCATTTACAGAATTACAAATGTACATAATATAAAAATAAATTATCATAACGTCACAGCAAACGACCATTAACACGAACGTTTCTCCAATTTAGGAACTACAAGAACGTATATTACAAACTACTTTACAACAGACACTCATTAACCCTAACGATCCCTCCATTGTTGATATTATGATGAGACTTATGTAATATTTTTACAGGGATCAAGGACCTCTGTGTTATAGTGACAGAGGGATATTACCAGAGTATCTACGATAATCTGGCACCAGGTATTTTTTGGTGATGGTGTCGCATGATGAGAGATGGTGGTGATTGTGTTGAGGAATAATGATGAAGATGATTGGAAAATTAACAGATTATTTGAGTGTGCTTGATGGTGAGAGATTGTGATGGTAACTAATGGTAAAAAAGACTGAAAGATTAGAAGAGGATATGATGGTGAAAGATGGTGATGTTTGTGATGGTGAATTATTGTGAGGGTGATTGGAGGATTTTGAAGATGACGTAATGGTGATTGATGGTAAGATATAAGGATGATTAAGGTGGGGGATTAGACTATGGTGGAGGGGGAGGAAAGTGAGATAAAGTTGGAGGAGAGTTAGGTTAATGCATATTGTTTATACAGCAGAATGACTTTACGACTTTGAGCAATTATATTTATTGGAAAACTAACGTAAGGAGGATGGGAGAGGAGGAAGAGAAGTAATAAGGAATGAAGAAAGGAAAAAAGTAAATCGATTTGGAGGGAAGGAGTATGGAGGACAGAGAGAGAAGGGGGGGGCAGAAAGAAAGAAAACATAATCAGAGAGAGAGAGAGAGAATCGCGAAAAGAGGGAAAGAGAGACGGAGAAAAAAAGAGAGGGAATAAGGTAGGAAGCAAGAGAGCTTAACACACAGACGAGGATATAAACACACACCCCTCTCTCCCTACAATACAGTAAGGGTAGAGGGTCTCGGTCACTAGTGTGTGTTTACCCCTAAAAACGAGAGAGGAGAAGAGCTGATGGGGGGAGGAACTGCACTATTTTTGGCCAAGGTCTGTCGGGGGTCGTGCTCTCTAATTGACCTCTTCGGGTTTCAGCAATCCTCTTCCCTTCTTTCCCATCCTCGCTAATCACGTCTGACGGGTAAATAATTGAAAAGAACGTGTGGATATATGATTTAATGGCATCATAGGAACGTTTGGATACACGCTTTTATGTTCCATTCTCCGATCCCCCGTTCGCCTGATTTTATGTCAAAATACGGCTGTCCGCTTCTTATTCATCCAGTTTCATTGTGTAAATTAGCAGGCGGGAGACAGGCCTTGTGTACGTAGATAGTTGCAACGTGTTTATGTTGGGGATCTTGGAAGTTGTTGGGGGTTTTGGGAGTTGTTGGGGGTGGTGTTGGGTGTTTTTGGGAATGTTCGGATGAGTTGTTGAGGTATTGGGGGTGTTGTGAGTTGTTGGGGGTGAGTTGGGAGTTGTTGGGGTGTTGGGAGTTTGGGGTGTTGGGGTGTTGGGGGGGAGTTTTTGGGGTGTTGTTGTTGGGAGTGTTAGGTGTTGGGAGTTGTTGGGTGTTGTGTTGAGAGTTGTTGGGGTGTTGGGAGCCGTTGGTGTGTGTTGGGAGGTGTTGGAGTTGTTGGGGTGTTGGGAGTCTTGGGAGTTGGGTGTGTTGGGAGTTGTTGGGGTGTTGGGAGTTGTTGGGGGTGTTAGGAGTGTTGGGAGTCGTTGGGGGTGTTGGGAGTCGTTGGGGTGTTGGGAGTTGTGGGGTGTTAGGAGTTGTTGAGGGGTGTTAGTGTTGGGAGTCGTTGGGGGGTGTTGAGAGTTGTTGGATGTGTTGAGAGTTGTTGGGGTGTTGGGAGTTGTTGGGTGTTGGGAGTTGTTGGGGTGTTAGGAGTGTTGGGGGTGTTAGGAGTGTTGGGGGTGTTGGGAGTTGTTGGGTGTTTATGTTGTGGGTATTAAGAGATGCACTCCTAATAGTGCCAAAGTATATGTTATTTTAGCTTTATGAATATACAAGACTATATACTATTATGCAAAGAATAAATCATTTTAATCCCTTAAATATAGAATGCTATAAATGTTTAGCTATCAACTGTAGAATTGTATACAGTGTTTTCTTGTTTCCTTGTGGTTATCAGCATATACCTGGGTCAAACGCGCCTACAGTGATTTACTTGCATATATATATATATATATATATATATATATATATATATATATATATATATATATATATATATATATATATATATATATATATATATATATATATATATATATATATGTGTGTTTGTGTGTTTGTGTATCCGTAAGAGAATCTCGGAACCTACTTTACCGATCTGTACCGATCTGTAGTGATGATGGATGGCGTTATATGTAGTGATGAAGATGGATGGTGTTATATGTTGTGATGATGGATGATGTAGTATGTGGTGATGATGGTTGATGCTTTATGTAGTGATGATGGATGATGTTATATGTAGTGATGATCAGACAACAAAATAATATAAGTTTAATGATAAAAAAATTTACTTTGCTGTACCGTTGTAGTTTAACTTACATACACCGTTAATGAACAAATGATGGAAGAAGAATTTTTGGGGACTGAACAGTGAGACAATGTGGAGCCTCCCGGAGGGTGGCGTCCTACCGTGGCCGAGCGAATGACCCGCCAGGACCAAACTTAACATGGATAGCAAGTGTCATGTGGGAATCTCAAAAAAAACAATCCGATCCGACACACCCAACCCGACTCGACCCATTAAACCACACAGAGGTTGAAAAGGATGTGGAAATGTTGTAAAGTCCTCAACTGAGCTCACTAACTTGGTCTACCCAAACATTATTCACCACTTCAAGGATCACAAGTGGCTGCATGAATGCGCAATTCTGGCACCAAAGAATGAATCAGTGGCTGAAATCAACATAACTCTTCTCAGACAGCTTCCAGGCAGTGAGACTTCATTCAAATCTGTTGATACAGTAATCGACCAGGACCAAGCAGTCCAGTCCCATGCAGAATTCCTTAATTCTTTGGAACGCTGGAATGCCTCCTCACCACCTCACTCTCAAGATTGGAACTCCTATAATGCTCTTAAGAAATCTTGAACCTAGGGCGATTCCGCTAGTATATATATATATATATATATATATATATATATATATATATATATATATATATGCTGATAACCACAAGGAAAGAAGAAAACACGAAGTTCCCAATCGCTTTCGTGTAATTCACATCTACAGGGAAATGAAAAAAGCTTAGAAGTATTTAAATCATCTTGTGCCACAGAAAGACTTCTGGTTGAAGCTAGTTTGATTAAGAAATTAAAATCAATAAACCTTAGTGATGGTCAGTTCAAAACTGATAATATGTTACATAAATTTATTTGTCAGTGGCCTAAGGTTAAAAATGCTTTGAAAACTTTTGATCTAGATGTATGATAGTTATTTAGTGGGTCCCTTATTTTTGACCTGACCTGACTAGTCACGTCACCCCCCTTCTCTTAAGCTCCTCTACGTGTGTGTTGGTGTGGGGATTAGTGGATGACATCATTATGACCTGACCTCATGTTTCTAAGATCACCCTGTATATTTAAGCCTCTCTCTGTCCGAAGGATTCCAAGAACACAGTTGGTTTAAATCAGCCAGGAAGAAAGTAATTGAACCATCTCCTGCCCCAATATACATATAAAACATTAATAGAGAGAATAAAAGATGAGAGTGACCTACCAGCTCCACAAGAACCTGGTAGGCCTCTCCATACAATGTACCTTTAGACTAACATAACTAATATTTAACATTTAACATTTAACATTGAACTAACATCTTAGTAAGAGAAAAAAAAAAAAAAAAAAAGTGACTACCTCCCTACACAAGGACCTGGGCGGGCTCACTAACTCAAAAAAAAAAAAAAAAAAAAATATATATATATATATATATATATATATATATATATATATATATATATATATATATATATATATATATATATATATATATATATATATATATATATATATATATATTAATAATACTAATAATAATAATGTGATTACCCTCTCAGTTATATCAGCCAGGAAGAAGTAATTGAACCACCTCCTGCCTCAATATACACATTTCTACATAAAACATTACTAGAGGAATAAAGATGAGAGTGACCAACCAGCTCCACTAAGAACCTGGCAGGCCTCTCCATACAGTGTACCTTTAGACTAACACAACTAACACTTAACTAACACCTCAAAAAAAAAAAAATGTGACTACCCTCCCAGTTACACAAGGACCTGGGCGGGCTCACTAACTCCAACAATAACAAATAATAATAGTAAGCAGCATTATATAAATAAACCAATATTAATACAAAGGTCTGACGACCCAAGGGAGCAGAACAAAGACAAAACACCAATAAGAAAGATGAAGCGATCTGGTTGAGCCCAGATTCTTTCTACTCCTACTGTATTTCAGTTTCACCACTTTTCTTCAATTCCTAATAATCTTCTTTCACCTCTTAACTAATGACTTCATCGTATCGTAATCCAGTTGCCTCTGAAGATGTTCTTGAATAAAGACGAAAGCTAATGTCCTGTTCTTTTCCAAATATATATATATATATATATATATATATATATATATATATATATATATATATATATATATATATATATATATATATATATATATATATATATATATATGCTGATAACCACAAGGAAAGATGAAAACACGAAGTTCCCAAGTGCTTTCGTGTAATTCACATCTTCAGAGGTGAGTACAGACTAAAGAGGAGTACAAAACAAGGTGTATATATACAGAGGAGGGTGAGACCAGGTCCACAATGGTCAGGTATTAGGTAATGACCCTACTAATCTTTAAATAGCACGGCAACGGTCGGTAGTCAGGTCAGAGGGTAAGGTGACCCAACCTTCTCACCTGGTTACAAATCAGCATATACCTAGATCACGCGCACCTACAGTGATTTACTTGCATATATATATATATATATATATATATATATATATATATATATATATATATATAGTTTTAGTCGTTATATATAGAATGATAAATACATTTAAACTTTAAATATGCATAGATATACAGTATATTGTAACCCTTAAATAAAAAAGTATGTATATTTTTTTAAACCAATTAATTAAACACAGAACACACCTTAAGATCACCCAAAAATACGCATCTAATCCCTTTAATGCACAACAATAAATATTCAACCCCTTAAATTATACGCCGAAATAGATCTTTAAACCACTTAAATCACACGGCAAAATATGGGTTTAAACCCTCTGAGTTACACACCAAAATACGACAAAAATACGCTTTTAAGTCCTTGAAGTTATACAGCAAAATACGCATATACAGCTCCAATTAAACGTATCGTTCTATAGTGAATGTAACAGACTGTTATGCGGGTGTTTTATAGTGAATGTAAAGGAGGGTGGGTTGGTCTCTCTCTCATAGTGAAAGTATGGAAGGGTGGCCTGGTCTCTCTCTCTCTCTCTCTCTCTCTCTCTCTCTCTCTCACTTTATTTGTGTTAAACTTTCCCTTTGTCTATTTCCTTCTTTCTCTAAATTCGCTGCTCATGTAAAACTCATTCATCGTACTCAAAGGTATTAAACTATCTTACTAATGTACTCAAAGGGTTAAACTGTTTTATTCATGTACTCAAGGGGGTTAAATTATAATTTAACCCCCTTGAGTACATGAATAAAAAAGTTTAACCCTTTGAGTACATTAGTAAGATAATTATCTTACTAATGTACTTAATGAGTTAAACTGTGTTATTCATGTAATCAAAGGGGGCTATACTATCTTTATAGTGTAATCAAGGGAAAACTCTAAGCATCATGTACTCAAGTGTTTAAACTCTCCTACTCATGTACTCAAGGGGATTAAACTATTTTACTCATGTACTCAAGGGGGCTAGACTATCTCACTCATGTACGCAAGGGGTTAGACTATCTCACTCGTGTACTCAAGAGGTTAGACTATTTTATTCATGTACTTAAGGGGTTAAACTATCATACTCATGTATTCACTGGGGCTAAGCTATCTGAATCATGTACTCAAGAGGGTTAAACTATCTTTTTCATGTACTCAATGGAGCTAAACTATCTTAATCATGTAGTCAAAGGGTTAAACTATCTTAATCATGTACTCAAGAGGGTTAAACTATCTTATTCGTGTACTCAGGGGAGTTAGACTCATTTTCACCGTCCAGCACCATGTCGTTCCTCGCTGTGTCTCTGTGAATATTTCAACTCGACAAACAATGAAACTCATTAGAAAAGTAAACATCGTGTTTAGAGTAAAGAAAATACACACAGAATCTCCTCCTATTGTCAGAACCTGGAAAAAACACTTACACACACACACACATTTAATATACATATATATATATATATATATATATATATATATATATATATATATATATATATATATATATATATATATATATATATATATATATATATATATATATATATATATATATATATATATATATATATATATATATATATATATATATATATATATATATATATATATATATATATATATATATATAAAGATAGATATATATTGTCTAAAACTGAAACTAAAAAGATTAAATCAGTTTCATTTCCCAAAATTAAGATTACAAAAAAATGTCTTGCTGATAAAAAAAATATCAGAAACAAAAATACTAAACAGAAAGAAAACGCGTCACACACAAAAAGGTCGCTAAGACGTAAAGGAAATTAAATAATATACAAAAAAAAGCTCACTAAACACAGAAATAAAACTCGCAAATCACAAACAACTTTACAAAAACAAAAAAAATTCGCCAACCCCCCAAAATTTCGCTAATGTAAATAAAATTTGCTAAACACACAAAATTCTCCAAACGCATAAAAACTCGCCAAACACGCAAATAAAACTCACAAAACAAAGAAAAACTCGACAAACACAAATATGTTCGAGAACACAAAAAAATAGCTAAAAGACGTAGCAATCTCCTCTAAATACCTAAGTAAAACTCTACAGACCCCAAAAATGCTCTTTAACACATGAAAAACTCGCTAAACACAGAAACACCCTTTAAAAACTCGCTAAACATGGATGGAGGATGTCTTCTTTTTTTAGTATTTCATACAAAACCGCCAATACTGTTTTACTTGCCGAACACAATTCCTAAGATCCATTGTCATCCGGAATAGAAAATTGACAAAATAAAACAATTGCTAAACACAAAAAAACAATCGCCAAATACAGGAATAATTTTAATGTTAATTTAGTTATCTTTGTGTTTGTCTTTTTTTCATTATCATCTGTTTTACTCTCTCTTCTCTGTCTGTCTGTCACTGTTGCTGGTTTGTCTCTTATCTCTTAGCCCATCTCTATATACAGTTAGTAGGTAGTAGGCAGCGACCAAACAGGGAGGTACTACTGCCTGGGAAGATATTGGAAGCATAATGTGTTGTCTAATGGTAGACCCTGCTGCTATATGGCATCACGAAAATTGTGACCAAGTCCCAGGTTGCTGATCTATCTTTCTGCCTCATTTTCACACAATTGCAGGGTCTCAACTGTCTCTCTTACTATTGACAACACCACAAATAAAACCGTACTCATTTTTGATCTGTTTTATTCATTCTATTTTATTCTCCTATGTCAGTTGATATTAATACTGAAGCGGGGCCTACTCGGATGGGTCCCACTGGTCGGGAAGGTTGTGGACCCCGGGGCCGACCAGATCATCATCAAGCTACTGGGGCCTCAACTGACGCCACCACGGTTGCTGGAGGATCGGCTTTTTTCACACTTTATTTTTCCAACATTCGCGGACTGAGATCCAATTTTTCTTCTGTGGAGCATCATCTATCAACCTCTTCCCCCGACCTCTTACTATTCTCCGAACTTCAACTGACCAAAGCAGCGTCACCCAAACGTTTTCAAGTCTCTAACTACACCCTTTATACCTGCTTCCGTTCTAAGGGAGGTGTATGCGCCTACTGCAATACACGTACACCTATAGCCCGACTCACGGATCTTGAATCTCCCCTTTATGATGTCATCTGGTTCAAAATGTCTCTACCTACTGTGACTATTTTTCTTTGTTTCCTATACTGTTCTCCCAACTCTACCAACTATTTCGAACTCTTTGACTATCTCACTTCTTGCCATGAGTCGTTGCTGTCCACACTCCCCAACACCGAGATCCTCTACCTAGGGGATTTCAATGTACATCACAGAGAGTGGCTTGGCTCTGCAAGGGATGACCCAGGTGGAGCTGAGGCACTCTCTTTTTCCTTACTTAATGATTTGGAACAAATAATCAAACACCCTACACGCGTTCCTGATCGACACGATCAACTTGCTAACATTCTTGATATTTGTTTTACCTCTAACCCCTCACACTATTCATACTCAATTTTTGCCCCCTTAGGGTCTTCTGATCACAACCTTATTCCTATTAAATCAAACTGGGCACAACCACCACACCCACTCCCCTCAAAACGTCAACTATGGCATTATCGGAGGGCAAGCTGGCAATCCTTGCGAGAATTCTTCACCGACTTTCCTTGGGATGAATGTTGCTTTTCCACTCGGGATGCCTCAGTAGGTGCTGACAGCATTGCTGGGGTTATACAGGGAGGTATGAGTGTATTTATCCCATCTTCTACCAAAACTTTCACTTTACAATCATGGTTTGATCGCTCCTGCTCTCATGCTTGCAGGTTGAGAGATAGGGCATATCGAGCTATGAAACTATCTCCTTCTCCTATTACTCACACCTCTTTCATTACTTCTAGGAATCGTCTTTGTAAGGCTATTCTTCGTAGGGCCAAGCGGAATTTTATTAAAAGAAACACCGCTGTTCTGACTAATTCTTCCTCTAGTAAATCCTTCTGGTCCTTAACTAAAAACATCTGTAACAACTTCTGCACGCCTTCTTTTCCTCCCCTCTTCCGTCCCAATAACTCTATAGCCAACTCTCCCCCTGACAAAGCCAACCTCTTTGGCACCTTATTCTCCTCTAATTCCACCTTAGACGATTCCCACTCTATCCCTCCTACCACTGCACCTCCTACTGAATCTATGCACTTTTCTATAATCTCCACTCGCAGGGTTGCCGGTGTGTTATCTAGGTTGGATGTGAGTAAGGCGGATGGACCAGACGGAATACCTCCTCGTGTTCTGAGGGAGTGTGCTGAAGCCCTGGCCCCTGTGCTTGCTCGCCTCTTTCGCCTATGCCTCAAAACCAAAACTTTTCCTTCTTCTTGGAAGCATGCCTTGGTTCAGCCCATCCCGAAGAAGGGTGACCATTCTAATCCCTCTAACTATCGCCCCATTGCCCTAACTTCATCCGTCTCTAAGATTTTCGAAACTATCTTGAACTCCCATTTTCTCCGTCACCTTGAACGCCTTTCTCTTTTGTCGGATCACCAGTATGGCTTTCGCCAGGCGAGATCTACTGGTGATCTACTCTCCTATTGCACCCTTCTTTGGTCATCCTCTCTTAGGGATTATGGGGAAACTTTTGTCGTTGCCCTCGACATCTCCAAAGCATTTGACAGGGTATGGCACAAGTCTTTGCTATCTAAACTTCCCTCTTTTGGTTTCTCTCCCCCACTGTGTTCTCTTATCTGTAGCTTCCTTGAGAATCGATCCATGGCAGTTGTTGTCGAGGGATCGATTTCTCGCTCTTTCTCTACCAACAGTGGCGTCCCACAGGGTTCTGTTCTTTCACCAACTCTCTTCCTTCTTTTTATCAATGATTTACTTCACACTACAACTAATTCTATCCATTCTTACGCCGATGATTCTACTTTTCACTCTTCCTCACATTTTCCCCTTCCTCCTAACTCTCAAACTAAATCTGTTTCTAGAACTGATAGCATTACTTCTATCAACGCGGATCTGTGCAACATCTCTGAATGGGGAGATACAAACTTGGTTAAGTTCAATAGTAACAAAACTCAATATTCACCAATTACACTTTGTAAATTAGACGATCTCCCACCAATTACATTTCAGGACGCTATCATCCTCTCAAATTCTGAAATATGTCCTGGAAATCACACATCCTTAGTATAACTAAAGCTGCCTCCCGAAAGTTGGGAATGCTGTACAGATGCCGCAGCTACTTCACTCCTGAGCAGTTGCTCCAAGTATATAAGGGATTCATTCGTCCTAACTTGGAGTACTGCTCTCATATCTAGGCTGGCTCTTCTTCTGTCCAACTCTTAGTTAGGGTGGAATCAAAGACATTTCGTCTTATTAACTCTCCTCCTTTAGTCGACAATCTCTCTCCCCTTTCTCTTCGCCGCAATGTTGCTTCACTCTCTCTCTTTTACAGGTACTTTAACGGGCAATGTTCAGTGGATTTGGCATCCTGTGTACCGCCGGCAAGGCCGTGGGTTCATAAAACACGTCTTGCCCTCGGTGCCCACCATTTCTCTGTGGATGTCGGTCACACGAGAATAACCCGTTATAGTACCTCCTTCTTTCCTCACACAGCCAAACTGTGTTTCCATGCTCTTACAATCCGTCTCACTTTAAAAAGCTGGTTTTCCGGCATCTTCGTTGTGTAGATTAATACAGTATAACCTTTTTTTCTATATTTTCAATTTCTATCCGTTCATTTTTTTTCGCCCCCCAGGCTCCGTTGTGGGTCGTTTGACCTGTGCCCGGGAGGGCTAATTCCCGTAACAAAAAAAAAAAAAATCTATATCTCCTCGCTTTCCATCTCTCTCTCCCTCCCTTCTTCCTCTTCCACGTAATTTACTCCCCTCCCCTACTCTAACATCCAGCTTCCCTCTGTATACTTTATATATTTTTTAATCCTTCCTCTTCTTTATTCCCTTTCCTCCCTGGTCTAAATTCACCATCCATTATTTCTCCCATTCACTTCTCTTTTTCCTTCGTAATATTTTATCCCCTTCAGCCGAATATAATATCTGTAACTTAATCCACGTGTAACATTTCTGAAATATATCCATTGTAAATATTATTACAATTACAGATTTAGGTGTAAAGCACAGGTACAATCTATCACATTGGTCAACAAGGTTTTTGGTTCATGAACCATACTGGATGTTTTTTACTAATTGAAGCAAACTGATTACAAATCTGCCATTAGTTAGTTGTATCACATCTAGAAGTCAAGATATTGAATATACGTAGATATCAGAACTGTCAAGCTGGATGACTTCGTCGGGGATCTTGATCATTCGAAGTGAAAGACAAAAATGTGAAGTTCAAGATTACAGCAGTAGAATCTCCTGCACAAGCATACTCATGTTTACTCCTCAGAAAATATAAAGAGAGTTTCATCAATTTCTTCAGTGTGGAACAATTCAGTGTTTTACTGTTTTAAGATGCCCCAGGTCATAAGGTTGATCCCCCTGAGTACTGCCTTATTTATTGACAGCTCCAAAACCAGTGTGATAGCTGTTCTTAAAAATGTAAATCTGTTACCTAGCATCAGCTTATCTAAAAGAGTTCTCTGAGAAAATAGGTTATTGATTGATGCCGCATCAGCATCTATAAGATGCGGATGTTGCTGATTTGTAGAGCTTTGGATTTTTATAATATCCTAATTATATACTATATAAATATTTAATCACACAAAAACACACACACACACACACACACACACATTAACTGTTACGGACTGTCTTACCAGAAGTTCATGCATTTTCCCGGTGGGCTGGTGAGACAGTGGACCGGTCGGGCTTAGAGATCGCATGGCTCAGACAAGGCCACCTTGAAGAGAAGGCCTGGGTATTGCTCGCAAATCTAATGATGACGTCACACCAGGAGGCGAGCTTTCAATTTCCACCACCCCGGCCAACAGCGCCAGTTACCTAAACACGTTGTGAGATAGTGGAGGAAATTATCGGTCTGCCTTTATTTTCGTCATTTCTCTTTTTCTGGACTGGGTTTAATCAAAGGTAAGACTTGGACATGTTAATCTTCTAATGGAAAGCGAGTAGAGATGATCATAGATCTGAGTTCGTTAATTTAGATTAGTTAAATGATGAATATAATTGAGCATGTTTTTGTTTTGCATTGTTAGATTTCGGTACCTCACAAACAATGTTGTATTGGATAGATTTATATATGTAATATATCAAATTCCAAACGTATATAAATGGGTTCAAAGAAAGTACACGGGTTTAAGTAAGTACTTGTATTTATTTTCATTGAGTATGAACACGTGTTGATTATACCATATATGCACCAGACATGGGGTTGATTATGATTACAGTATTAATGAGATGGCAATGATTATGTAATCATAATCTAATAAAATTATAATTACAGTAATAATCACATGTGATCTTGGGCCTTTCGTGCCCGGTGGCAAGTCGAGTGGAACAGTTTACCTAGGCGTGAAAGTTCGAACGCTCGTGCTTTGATAGCGCGCAACCGCCATCCGGCTGACAGCGTACAGCGACATCGCTTTACAGATGGTCGTGGCTGCTATAATCATGGTCTTGGTTGTTATAATCATGGTCGTGGTTGTTGTAATCATGGTCGTGGTTGTTATAATCATAGTCGTAGTTATGATCATAGTCGTGGTTGTTATGATCATTGTCGAGGTTGATATATTCATGGTCGTGAGTGTTATAATCACAGTCGTGGTTGTTATAATCTTATTCGTGGTTTTTATAATCATAGTCGTGGTTATGATCATAGTCGTGGTTGTTATAATCCGAGTCCTGGTTGTTCTAATCATGGTCGTGAGTGTTATAATCATGGTCGTGGTTGTTATAATCATGGTCGTGGTTGTTATAATCATAGTCGTGGCTTTTATAATCATAGTCGTGGTTATGATCATAGTCGTGGTTGTTATAATCCGAGTCCTGGTTGTTCTAATCATGGTCGTGAGTGTTATAATCATGGTCGTGGTTGTTATAATCATGGTCGTGGTTGTTATAATCATAGTCGTGGTTGTTATAATCATAGTCGTGGTTGGTATAATCATGGTCATCAGTGTTATAATCATGGTCGTGATTGTTATAATCATGGTCGTGGTTGTTATAATCATGGTCGTGGTTGTTATAATCATGGTTGTGGTTGTTATACTCATGGTCGAGATTGTTATAATCATAGGCGTGGTTGTTATAATCATGGTCGTGGATGTTATAATCATGGGCGTGGTGGATTATTATCATGGTCGTGGTTGTTATAATCATATTCGTTGTTGTTATAATCATGGTTGCGAGCGTTATAATCATGGTCGTGGTTGTTATAATCATATTCGTGGTTGTTATAATCATGGTCGTCAGTGTTATAATCATGGTCGTGGTTGTTATAATCATATTCGTGGTTGTTATAATCATAGTCGTGGTTGTTATAATCATAGTCGGGGTTGTTATAATCATGGTCGTGTTTGTTATAATCATAGTCGTGGTTGTTATAATCATATTCGTGGTTGTTATAATCATGGTCGTGGTTGTTATAATCATGGTCGTGGTTGTTATAATCATAGTCGTGGTTGTTATAATCATGGTCATCAGTGTTATAATCATGGTCGTGATTGTTATAATCATGGTCGTGGTTGTTATAATCATGGTTGTGGTTGTTATAATCATGGTCGTGATTGTTATAATCATAGGCGTGGTTGTTATAATCATGGTCGTGGGTGTTATAATCATGGTCGTGGTTGTTATAATCATGGTCTTGGTTGTGATAATCATGGTCGTGATTGTTATAATCATAGGCATGGTTGTTATAATCATGGTCGTGGTTGTTATAATCATGGTCGTGGTTGATATAATCATGGTCGTGGTTGTTATAATAATGGTCGTGGATGTTATGATCATTGTCGTGGTTGTTATGATCATAGTCGTGGTTGTTATAATCATGGGCGTGGTTGTTATAATCATGGTCGTGGTTGTTATAATCATGGTCGTGGTTGATATAATCATAGTCGTGGTTGTTATAATCATAGTCGTGGTTGTTATAATCATGGTCGTGGTTGTTATGATCATAGTCGTGGTTGTTATAATCATCTGCGTGGTTGTAATAATCATGGTCGTGGTTGTTATAATCATGGTCGTGGTTGTTATAATCATGGTTGTGGTTGTTATAATCATAAGAACCTAAGAACATAAGAATGGAGGAAACTGCAGCGGGCCTATTGGCCCATACTGGGCAGTCCCGTTTACACCCAACCCCTTTTGCACATATGAGCATCCAACCTATGTTTGAAGCAATTCAGCGTATTCGAGTTAATGATGATATTTGGTAACTTGTTCCATTCATCCACTACTCTGTTTCCAAACCAGTGTTTACCTATTTCACGCCTAAATCTAAATTTGTCTAATTTAAAACCATTGTTACGAGTTCGCTCCTGGTTGGATATTTGAGTACCTTTGTAATGTCCCCTTTGTTTAGCCCTGCCTTCCACTTATACACCTCTATCAGGTCGCCCCTCGCTCTACGTCTCTCAAGGGAGTGCAAATTAAGATGCTTTAACCTGTCTCTATACTCAAGGTTCCTAATGCCCGGGATTAGTCTTGTCATTCTCCTCTGAATTCTTTCCAAGGATTCTATATCCATTCTGTAATACGGTGACCAGAACTGAACTGCTTAATCCAGGTGTGGTCTCACAAGAGCAAGATACAGTTTTAGGATGACCTCGCTAGTCTTGTAACTAACACTCCTTTGTATGAACCCAAGTACTTTATTAGCCTTGTTACGAGCAAAAACACATTGTTTACTTGGCTTAAGGTTCCTACTTATCATAACTCCTAAATCTCTCTCGCAGTCGGATTTCTCTATGGCATCGTTGTTCATCTGGTATCTGGTTTCCCTGTTTTCATCTCCTATACTGAGTACTTTACATTTGTCGACGTTGAATTTCATCTGCCATTTTTCAGACCATTCGAAAAATTTGTTTAGATCTTCCTGTAGTTTTGCCGAGTCCTCGTCAGATTTGATAACACGTCCTATTTTAGTGTCATCAGCAAATTTACTTATGTTGCTGTCTATGCCGATATCTATGTCGTTTATGTATATAATAAACAATAATGGTTCAAGTACTGAGCCTTGGGGAACTCCACTTGTGACGTTGCTCCAATGGGACTTAGTGCCGTTAATGCTCACTCGCTGTTTCCTGTCCTGTAACCACGCCCTAATCCATTTAAGGATGTCACCTTTGATGCCATGTGCTTACCTTTCTAATTAGTCTTTCGTGGGGGACTCTGTCGAAGGCTTTGCTAAAGTCGAGATATACCACATCATAATTGTGCCCCTCGTCCACTGATTCGAAAACTGATGAAAAGAATGTTAATAGATTAGTTAGGAAAGACGTCCGCTTGTGAAGCCATGCTGGGAATCATTGATCAATCGGTGCTTCTCCAGGTGATTTCGAATAGAGTTTGAGATGATTGCTTCCAGTAATTTGCCTACTATTGATGTTAGACTGATTGGGCGGTAGTTAGAGGATAGTGATCTATCCCCCTTCTTGAAAATCGGTATTACATTCGCTATCCTCCAGGATTCTGGTACTACACCTGTTTTTAAGGACATGTTAAACAACTTTGCTATGGGCATACTAAGCTCTTCCTTACATTCCTTTAATACTCTGGCAAATATCTCATCGGGACCAGGTGACTTATTAGGATTTAGTTTGTGTATTTGCTTACTAACATCGTTACTAGTCACTACTATCTCACTTAATTTGTTTTCTTCACTATCTCTGAATAGAGTCGGTGCCTCGGGTATCATGTCTAAATTTTCGGTGGTGAAAACTGTTGAAAAATATTTATTCAAATTATTGCTCATTTCTCCGTCGTTATCAGTGAGCTCGCCAGAGTCTGACCGTATTGGTCCAATCTTTTCTCGTGTTTTAGTTTGATACATTTGGTAGAATCCTTTGGGGTTTGTCTTCGCCTCCCTTGCTATCCTTACCTCATTATTCCTCTTTGCTTTCCTTATTTCGGTTTTAACGCTACTCGCCAATACCCTATAATAGCCCTGGAGGTGAATTTCGCCACGATTTACCCTTCTACCTATAGCCTTCCTTTGGCCAATGATGTTCTTTAAATAATTTTTTATCCATTTAGGGTCATTGTTGTCTGATCTGAGTTTTTTGTATGGTATGTTCTGCCTTTGTGCATTAAGTAACTAAGTATTTAAATTGTCGTGGAACTCGGCAACTCATGGTCGTGGTTGTTATAATCATGGTCGTGGTTGTTATAATCATGGTCGTGGTTGTTATAATCATGGTCGTGGTTGTTATAATCATGGTCGTGGTTGTTATAATCATGGTCGTGGTTGTTATAATCATGGTCGTGGTTGTTATAATCATGGTCGTGGTCGTTATAATCATGGTCTTGGTCGTTATAATCATAGTCGTGGTTGTTATAATCATGGTCGTGGGTGTTATAATCAAGGTCATTTGTATTATAATCATGGTCCTGGTTGTTATAGTCATAGTCGTGGTTGTTATAATCATAGTCGTGGTTGTTATTATCATGGTCGTTGTTGTTCAAATAATTGTCGTGGTTGTTATAATAATGGTTCGTGGTTATGATCATGGTCGTGGTTGTTATAATCATAGTCGTCGTTGTTATAATCATGGTCGTGGTTGTTGTAAACACGGTCGTGGTTGTTAAAATCATGGTCGTAGTTGTTATAATCATGGTCTTGGTTGTTATAATCATAGTCGTGGTTGTTATGATCATGGTCATGGTTGTTATAATCATGGGCGTGGTTATTATGATCATTCTCGTGGTTGTTGTAATCACGGGCATGGTTGTTATAATCATGGTAATGGTTGTTATAATCATGGTCGTGGTTGTTATAATCATGGTCGTGGTTGTTATAATCATGGTCGTTATAATCGTGGTCGTGGTCGTTATAATCATAGTCGTGGTTGTTATAATCATGGTCGAGGGGGTTATAATCATAGTCGTGGGTGTTATAATCATGGTCCTGGTTGTTATAATCATAGTCGTGGTTGTTATAATCATAGTCGTGGTTGTTATAATCATGGTCGTTGTTGTTCTAATCATGGTCGTGGGTGTTATAATAATGGTCGTGATTATGATCATGGTCGTGGTTGTTATAATTATAGTCGTGGTTGATATAATAATGGTCATAGTTGTTGTAATTATGGTCGTGGTTGTTAAAATTATGGTCGTAGTTGATATAATCATGGTCTTGGTTGTTATAATCATAGTCGTGGTTGTTATAATCATATTCGTGGTTGTTATAATCATGGCCGTGGTTGTTATAATAATAAGCGTGGTTGTTATAATCATGGTCGTGGTTGTTATAATCATCTGCGTGGTCGCTATATTCATGGTCATGGTTGTTATAATCATGGTCGTGGCTGTTATAATCATAGTCGTGGTTGTTATAATCATAGTCGTGGTTGTTATAATTATGGTCGTGGTCGTTATAATCATGGTCTTGGTCGTTATAATCATAGCGTGGTTCTTATGATCATGGTCATGGTTGTTATAATCATGTTGATCGTCGGTTGTTATAATCATGGTCGTGGTTGTTTAAAATCATGGTCGTGGTTGTTATAATCATGGTCGTGGTTGTTATAAACATGGTCGTGGTTGTTATTATCATGGTCGTGGTTGTTATAATCATGGTTGTGGTCGTTATAATCATGGTCTTGGTCGTTATAATCATAGTCGTGGTAGTTATAATCATGGTCGTTGGTATTATAATCAAGGTCGTTTGTGTTATAATCATGGTCCTGGTTGTTATAATCATGGTCTTGGTCGTGGTTGTTAAAATCATGGTCGTAGTTGTTATAATCATGGTCTTGGTTGTTATAATCATAATCGTGGTTGTTATGATCATGGTCATGGTTGTTATAATCATGGGCGTGGTTGTTATGATCATTCTCGTGGTTGTTGTAATCACGGGCATGGTTGTTATAATCATGGTAATGGTTGTTATAATCATGGTCGTGGTTGTTATAATCATGGTCGTGGTTGTTATAATCATGGTCGTTATAATCGTGGTCGTGGTCGTTATAATCATAGTCGTGGTTGTTATAATCATGGTCGAGGGGGTTATAATCATAGTCGTGGGTGTTATAATCATGGTCCTGGTTGTTATAATCATAGTCGTGGTTGTTATAATCATAGTCGTGGTTGTTATAATCATGGTCGTTGTTGTTCTAATCATGGTCGTGGGTGTTATAATAATGGTCGTGATTATGATCATGGTCGTGGTTGTTATAATTATAGTCGTGGTTGTTATAATAATGGTCATAGTTGATGTAATTATGGTCGTGGTTGTTAAAATTATGGTCGTAGTTGATATAATCACGGTCTTGGTTGTTATAATCATAGTCGTGGTTGTTATAATCATAGTCGTGGTTGTTATAATCATGGTCGTGGTTGTTATAATAATAAGCGTGGTTGTTATAATCATGGTCGTGGTTGTTATAATCATCTGCGTGGTCGTTATAATCATGGTCATGGTTGTTATAATCATGGTCGTGGCTGTTATAATCATAGTCGTGCTTATTATAATCATAGTCATGGTTGTTATAATTATGGTCGTGGTCGTTATAATCATGGTCTTGGTCGTTATAATCATAGTCGTGGTTCTTATGATCATGGTCATGGTTGCTATAATCATGGGCGTGGTTGTTATGATCATGGTTGTGGTTGTTATAATCATGGTCGTGGTTGTTATAATCATGGTCGTGGTTGTTAAAATCATGGTCGTGGTTGTTATAATCATGGTCGTGGTTGTTATAATCATGGTCGTGGTTGTTATAATCATGGTCGTGGTTGTTATAATCATGGTCGTGGTCGTTATAATCATGGTCTTGGTCGTTATAATCATAGTCGTGGTAGTTATAATCATGGTCGTTGGTGTTATAATCAAGGTCGTTTGTGTTATAATCATGGTCATGGTTGTTATAATCATGGTCTTGGTCGTGGTTGTTAAAATCATGGTCGTAGTTGTTATAATCATGGTCTTGGTTGTTATAATCATAGTCGTGGTTGTTATGATCATGGTCATGGTTGTTATAATCATGGGCGTGGTTGTTATGATCATTCTCGTGGTTGTTGTAATCATGGTCGTGGTTGTTATAATCATGGTCGTGGTAGTTATAATCATGGTTTTGGTCGTTATAATCATAGTCATGGTTGTTATAATCATGGTCGTGGGTGTTATAATCAAGGTCGTTTGTGTTATAATCATGGTCCTGGTTGTTATAATCATAGTCGTGGCTGTTATAATCATAGTCGTGGTTGTTATTATCATGGTCGTTGTTGTTCAAATAATTGTCGTGGTTGTTATAATAATGGTCGTGGTTATGATCATGGTCGTGGTTGTTATAATCATAGTCGTCGTTGTTATAATCATGGTCGTGGTTGTTGTAAACACGGTCGTGGTTGTTAAAATCATGGTCGTATTTGTTATAATCATGGTCTTGGTTGTTATAATCATAGTCGTGGTTGTTATGATCATGGTCGTGGTTGTTATAATCATGGTCGTTATAATCGTGGTCGTGGTCGTTATAATCAAAGTCGTGATTGTTATAATCATGGTCGTGGGTGTTATAATCATAGTCGTGGGTGTTATAATCATGGTCCTGGTTGTTATAATCATAGTCGTGGATGTTATAGTCATAGTCGTGGGTGTTATAATAATGGTCGTGGTTATGATCATGGTCGTGGTTGTTATAATTATAGTCGTGGTTGTTATAATAATGGTCATGGTTGTTGTAATTATGGTCGTGGTTGTTAAAATTATGATCGTAGTTGATATAATCATGGTCTTGGTTGTTATAATCATAGTCGTGGTTGTTATAATAATAGTCGTGGTTGTTATAATCATGGTCGTGGTTGTTATAATTATGGTCGTCGTTGTTATAATCATGGTCGTGGTTGTTATAATCATGGTTGTGGTTGTTATAATCATAAGCGTGGTTGTTATAATCATGGTCGTGGTTATAATCATTTGCGTGGTCGTTATAATCATGGTCATGGTTGTTATAATCATCGTCGTGGTTGTTATAATCATAGTCGTGGTGGTTATAATCATAGTCGTGGTTATTATAATAATGGTCGTGGTTGTTATGATCCTAGTTCAGGTTGTTATGATCATAGTCTTGGTTATTATAATCATGGGCGTGGTTGCTATAATCATGGTCGTGGGTATTATAATCATGGTCGTGGGTGTTATAATCATGGTCGTGGTCGTTATATCATAGTCGTGGTTGTTATAATCATGGTCGTGGGTGTTATAATCATGGTCGTGGGTGTTATAATCATGGTCATGGTTGTTATAATCATAGTCGTGGTTGTTATAATCATAGTCGTGGTTGATATAATCATGGTCGTGTTTGTTATAGTCATAGTCGTGGTTGTTATAATCATAGCCGTGGTTGTTATAATCATTATCGTGTTTGTTATAATCATTGTCATAGTCATGGTTCTTATAATCATGGTAATGGTTGTTATAATCATGGTCGTGGTTGTTATAATCATGGTCGTGGTTGTTTTAATCATGGTCGTTATAATCGTGGTCGTTATAATCATAGTCGTGGTTGTTATAATCATGGTCGTTGTTGTTCTAATCATGGTCGTGGGTGTTATAATAATGGTCGTGGTTATGATCATGGTCGTGGTTGTTATAATTATAGTCGTGGTTGTTATAATAATGGTCATGGTTGTTGTAATTATGGTCGTGGTTGTTAAAATTGTGGTCGTAGTTGATATAATCATGGTCTTGGTTGTTATAATCATAGTCGTGGTTGTTATAATCATAGTCGTGGTTGTTATAATCATGGTCGTGGTTGTTATAATCATGGTCGTGGTTGTTATAATCATGGTCGTGGTTGTTATAATCATGGTCGTGGTTGTTATAATCATAAGCGTGGTTGTTATAATCATGGTCGTGGTTGTTATAATCATCTGCGTGGTCGTTATAATCATGGTCATGGTTGTTATAATCATGGTCGTGGTTGTTATAAATCATAGTCGTGGTTGTTATAATCATATGATCATGGTCATGGTTGTTATAATCATGGTCGTGGTTGTTATGATCATGGTCGATGGTTGTTATGATCATAGTCGTGGTTATTATAATCATGGGCGTGGTTGCTATAATCATGGTCGTGGGTGTTATAATCATGGTCGTGGGTGTTATAATCATCATGGTCGTGGGTCGTTATAATCATCGGTCGTGGTGTTATAATCATGGTCGGGTCGTTATAATCATAGTCGTGGTTGTTATAATCATAGTCGGTTGATATAATCATCGTGTTTGTTATAGTCATAGTCGTGGTTGTTATAATCATAGCCGTGGTTGTTATAATCATTATCGTGTTTGTTATAATCATTGTCATAGTCATGGTTCTTATAATCATGGTAATGGTTGTTATAATCATAGTCGTGGTTGTTATAATCATGGTCGTTATAATCGTGGTCGTGGTCGTTATAATCATAGTCGTGGTTGTTATAATCATGGTCGTTGTTGTTCTAATCATGGTCGTGGGTGTTATAATAATGGTCCTGGTTATGATCATGGTCGTGGTTGTTATAATTATAGTCGTGGTTGTTATAATAATGGTCATGGTTGTTGTAATTATGGTCGTGGTTGTTAAAATTGTGGTCGTAGTTGATATAATCATGGTCTTGGTTGTTATAATCATAGTCGTGGTTGTTATAATCATAGTCGTGGTTGTTATAATCATGGTCGTGGTTGTTATAATCATTTTCGTGGTTGTTATAATCATGGTCGTGGTTTGTTATAATTATGGTCGTGGTTGTTATAATCATAAGCGTGGTTGTTATAATCATGGTTGTGGTTGTTATAATCATCTGCGTGGTCGTTATAATCATGGTCATGGTTGATATAATCATGGTCGTGGTTGTTATAATCATAGTCGTGGTTGTTATAATCATGGTCGTGGGTGTTATAATTATGGTCGTTTGTGTTATAATCATGGTCCTGATTGTTATAATCATAGTCGTGGTTGTTATAATCATAGTCGTGGTTGTTATTATCATGGTCGTTGTTGTTCAAATAATTGTCGTGGTTGTTATAATAATGGTCGTGGTTATGATCATGGTCGTGGTTGTTATAATCATAGTCGTCGTTGTTATAATCATGGTCATGGTTGTTGTAAACACGGTCGTGGTTGTTAGAATCATGGTCGTAGTTGTTATAATCATGGTCTTGGTTGTTATAATCATAGTTCGAGGTTGTTATGATCATGGTCATGGTTGTTATATTCATGGTCTTGGTCGTTATAATCATAGTCATGGTTGTTATAATTATGGTCGTTTGTGTTATAATCATGGTCCTGATTGTTATAATCATAGTCGTGGTTGTTATAATCATAGTCGTGGTTGTTATTATCATGGTCGTTGTTGTTCAAATAATTGTCGTGGTTGTTATAATAATGGTCGTGGTTATGATCATGGTCGTGGTTGTTATAATCATAGTCGTCGTTGTTATAATCATGGTCATGGTTGTTGTAAACACGGTCGTGGTTGTTAGAATCATGGTCGTAGTTGTTATAATCATGGTCTTGGTTGTTATAATCATAGTTCGAAGTTGTTATGATCATGGTCATGGTTGTTATAATCATGGGCGTGGTTGTTATGATCATTCTCGTGGTTGTTGTAATCATGGTCGTGGTTGTTATAATCATGGTCGTGGTCGTTATAATCATGGTCTTGGTCGTTATAATCATAGTCATGGTTGTTATAATCATGGTCGTGGGTGTTATAATCAAGGTCGTTTGTGTTATAATCATGGTCCTGGTTGTTATAATCATAGTCGTGGTTGTTATAATCATGGTCGTGGTCGTTATAATCATGGTCTTGGTCGTTATAATCATGGTCGTGGTAGTTATAATCATGGTCGTGGTTGTTATATTCAAGGTCGTTTGTGTTATAATGATGGTCCTGGTTGTTATAATCATGGTCTTGGTCGTGGTTGTTAAAATCATGGTCGTAGTTGTTATAATCATGGTCTTGGTTGTTATAATCATAGTCGGGGTTGTTATGATCATGGTCATGGTTGTTATAATCATGGGCGTGGTTGTTATGATCATTCCCGTGATTATTGTAATCATGGTCGTGGTTGTTATAATCATGGTCGTGGTCGTTATATTCATGGTCTTGGTCGTTATAATCATAGTCATGGTTGTTATAATCATGGTCGTGGGTGTTATAATCAAGGTCGTTTGTGTTATAATCATGGTCCTGGTTGTTATAATCATAGTCGTGGTTGTTATAATCATAGTCGTGGTTGTTATTATCATGGTCGTTGTTGTTCAAATAATTGTGTGGTTGTTATAATATGGTCGTGGATGATCATCCTGGTTGTTATAATCATAGTCGTCGTTGTTATAATCATGGTCGTGGTTGTTGTAAACACGGTCGTGGTTGTTAAAATCATGGTCGTAGTTGTTATAATCATGGTCTTGGTTGTTATTATCATTGTCGTGGTTGTTATGATCATGGTCGTGGTTGTTATAATCATAGTCGTGGTTGTTATAATCATGGTCGTGGGTGTTATAATTATGGTCGTTTGTGTTATAATCATGGTCCTGATTGTTATAATCATAGTCGTGGTTGTTATAATCATAGTCGTGGTTGTTATTATCATGGTCGTTGTTGTTCAAATAATTGTCGTGGTTGTTATAATAATGGTCGTGGTTATGATCATGGTCGTGCTTGTTATAATCATAGTCGTCGTTGTTATAATCATGGTCATGGTTGTTGTAAACACGGTCGTGGTTGTTAGAATCATGGTAGTAGTTGTTATAATCATGGTCTTGGTTGTTATATTCATAGTTCGAGGTTGTTATGATCATGGTCATGGTTGTTATAATCATGGGCGTGGTTGTTATGATCATTCTCGTGGTTGTTGTAATCATGGTCGTGGTTGTTATAATCATGGTCGTGGTCGTTATAATCATGGTCTTGGTCGTTATAATCATAGTCATGGTTGTTATAATCATGGTCGTGGGTGTTATAATCAAGGTCGTTTGTGTTATAATCATGGTCCCGGTTGTTATAATCATAGTCGTGGTTGTTATAATCATGGTCGTGGTCATTATAATCATGGTCTTGGTCGTTATAATCATGGTCGTGGTAGTTATAATCATGGTCGTGGGTGTTATATTCAAGGTCGTTTGTGTTATAATCATGGTCCTGGTTGTTATAATCATGGTCTTGTTCGTGGTTGTTAAAATCATGGTCGTAGTTGTTATAATCATGGTCTTGGTTGTTATAATCATAGTCGTGGTTGTTATGATCATGGGCGTGGTTGTTATGATCATTCCCGTGATTATTTTAATCATGGTCGTGGTTGTTATAATCATGGTCGTGGTCGTTATATTCATGGTCTTGGTCGTTATAATCATAGTCATGGTTGTTATAATCATGGTCGTGGGTGTTATAATCAAGGTCGTTTGTGTTATAATCATGGTCCTGGTTGTTATAATCATAGTCGTGGTTGTTATAATCATAGTCGTGGTTGTTATTATCATGGTCGTTGTTGTTCAAATAATTGTCGTGGTTGTTATAATAATGGTCGTGGTTATGATCATGGTCCTGGTTGTTATAATCATAGTCGTCGTTGTTATAATCATGGTCGTGGTTGTTGTAAACACGGTCGTGGTTGTTAAAATCATTGTCGTAGTTGTTATAATCATGGTCTTGGTTGTTATTATCATTGTCGTGGTTGTTATGATCATGGTCGTGGTTGTTATAATCATGGTCGTTATAATCGTGGTCGTGGTCGTTATAATCAAAGTCGTGATTGTTATAATAATGGTCGTGGGTGTTATAATCATAGTCGTGGGTGTTATAATCATGGTCCTGGTTGTTATAATCATAGTCGTGGATATTATAGTCATAGTCGTGGTTGTTATAATCATGGTCGTTGTTGTTCTAATCATGGTCGTGGGTGTTATAATAATGGTCGTGGTTATGATCATGGTCGTGGTTGTTATAATTATAGTCGTGGTTGTTATAATAATGGTCATGGTTGTTGTAATTATGGTCGTGGTTGTTAAAATTATGGTCGTAGTTGATATAATCATGGTCTTGGTTGTTATAATCATAGTCGTGGTTGTTATAATCATAGTCGTGGTTGTTATAATCATGGTCGTGGTTGTTATAATTATGGTCGTCGTTGTTATAACATTGGTCGTGGTTGTTATAATCATGGTCGTGGTTGTTATAATCATAAGCGTGGTTGTTATAATCATGGTCGTGGTTGTTATAATCATCTGCGTGGTCGTTATAATCATGGTCATGGTTGTTATAATCATCGTTGTGGTTGTTATAATCATCGTCGTGGTTGTTATAATCATAGTCGTGGTTGTTATAATCATGGTTGTGGTTGTTATGATCCTAGTCGTTGTTGTTATGATCATAGTCGTGGTTATTATAATCATGGGCGTGGTTGCTATAATCATGGTCGTGGGTGTTATAATCATGGACGTGGGTGTTATAATCATGGTCGTGGTCGTTATAATCATAGTCGTGGTTGTTATAATCATGGTCGTGGGTGTTATAATCATGGTCGTGGGTGTTATAATCATGGTCATGGTTGTTATAATCATAGTCGTGGTTGATATAATAATGGTCGTGGTTATTATAATCATGGGCGTGGTTGCTATAATCATGGTCTTGGTTGTTATAATCATAGTCGTGGTTGTTATAATCATAGTCGTGGTTGTTATAATCATGGTCGTGGTTGTTATAATTATGGTCGTCGTTGTTATAATTATGGTCGTGGTTGTTATAATCATGGTCGTGGTTGTTATAATCATAAGCGTGGTTGTTATAATCATGGTCGTGGTTGTTATAATCATCTGCGTGGTCGTTATAATCATGGTCATGGTTGTTATAATCATCGTCGTGGTTGTTATAATCATAGTCGTGGTTGTTATAATCATAGTCGTGGTTGTTATAATCATGGTCGTGGTTGTTATGATCCTAGTCGTGGTTGTTATGATCATAGTCGTGGTTATTATAATCATGGTCGTGGTTGCTATAATCATGGTCGTGGGTGTTATAATCATGGTCGTGGGTGTTATAATCATGGTCGTGGTCGTTATAATCATAGTCGTGGTTGTTATAATCATGGTCGTGGGTGTTATAATCATGGTCGTGGGTGTTATAATCATGGTCATGGTTGTTATAATCATAGTCGTGGTTGTTATAATCATAGTCGTGGTTGATATAATCATGGTCGTGTTTGTTACAGTCATAGTCGTGGTTGTTATAATCATAGCCATGGTTGTTATAATCATAGCCATGGTTGTTATAAACATTATCGTGTTTGTTATAATCATAGTCATAGTCATGGTTCTGATAATCATGGTAATGGTTCTTATAATCATGGTTGTGGTTGTTATAATCATGGTCGTGGTTGTTATAATCATGGTCGTTATAATCGTGGTCGTGGTCGTTATAATCATAGTCGTGGTTGTTATAATCATGGTCGTTGTTGTTCTAATCATGGTCGTGGGTGTTATAATAATGGTCGTGGTTATGATCATGGTCGTGGTTGTTATAATTAGAGTCGTGGTTGTTATAATAATGGCCATGGTTGTTGTAATTATGGTTGTGGTTTTTAAAATTGTGGTCGTGGTTGTTATAATCATGGTCATGGTTGTTATAATCATGGTCGTGGTTGTTATAATCATAGTTGTGGTTGTTATAATCATAGTCGTGGTTGTTATAATCATGGTCGTGGTCGTTATAATCATGGTCTTGGTCGTTATAATCATAGTCGTGGTTGTTATAATCATGGTCGTGTATGTTACAGTCATAGTCGTGGTTGTTATAATCATAGCCATGGTTGTTATATTCATAGCCATGGTTGTTATAAACATTATCGTGTTTGTTATAATCATAGTCATAGTCATGGTTCTTATAATCATGGTAATGGTTGTTATAATCATGGTTGTGGTTGTTATAATCATGGTCGTGGTTGTTATAATCATGGTCGTTATAATCGTGGTCGTGGTCGTTATAATCATAGTCGTGGTTGTTATAATCATGGTCGTTGTTGTTCTAATCATGGTCGTGGGTGTTATAATAATGGTCGTGGTTATGATCATGGTCGTGGTTGTTATAATCATGGTCGTTATAATCGTGGTCGTGGTTGTTATGATAATGGCCATGGTTGTTGTAATTATGGTTGTGGTTTTTAAAATTGTGGTCGTGGTTGTTATAATCATGGTCATGGTTGTTATAATCATGGTCGTGGTTGTTATAATCATAGTTGTGGTTGTTATAATCATAGTCGTGGTTGTTATAATCATGGTCGTGGTCGTTATAATCATGGTCTTGGTCGTTATAATCATAGTCGTGGTTGTTATAATCATGGTTGTGGGTGTTATAATCATTGTCGTGGGTGTTATAATCATGGTCCTGGTTGTTATAATCATAGTCGTGGTTGTTATAATCATAGTCGTGGTTGATATAATCATGGTCGTGTTTGTTATAGTCATAGTCGTGGTTGTTATAATCATAGCCGTGGTTGTTATAATCATTATCGTGTTTGTTATAATCATAGTCATAGTCATGGTTCTTATAATCATGGTAATGGATGTTATAATCATAGTCGTGGTTGTTATAATCATGGTCGTTATAATCGTGGTCGTGGTCGTTATAATCATAGTCGTGGTTGTTATAATCATGGTCGTTGTTGTTCTAATCATGGTCGTGGGTGTTATAATAATGGTCGTGGTTATGATCATGGTCGTGGTTGTTATAATTATAGTCGTGGTTGTTATAATAATGGTCATGGTTGTTGTAATTATGGTCGTGGTTGGTTAAAATTGTGGTGGTAGTTGATATAATCATGGTCTTGGTTGTTATAATCATAGTCGTGTTGTTATAATCATAGTCGTGGTTGTTATAATCATGGTCGTGGTTGTTATAATCATGGTCGTGGTTGTTATAATCATGGTCGTCGTTGTTATAATCATGGTGGTTGTTATAATCATGGTCGTGGTTGTTATAATCATAAGCGTGGTTGTTCATATAATCATGGTCGTGGTTGTTATAATCTTCTGCGTGGTCGTTATAATCATGGTCATGGTTGATATAATCATGGTCGCTGGTTGCTTGTTATAATCATAGTAGTCGTGGTTGTTATAATCATAGTCGTGGTTGTTATAATCATGGGCGTGGTTGTTATAATCATGTGGTTGTTATAATCATGGTCATGGTTGTTATAATCATGTTGTTATAATCGTGGTTGTTATAATCATGGTCGTGGTTGTTATAATCATGGTCGTGTTTGTTATAATCATGGTCGTGGTTGTTATGATCATAGTCGTGGTTGTTATAATCATCTGCGTGGTTGTTATAATCATGGTCCTTTTTGTTATAATCATGGTCGTGGTTGTTGTAATCATGGTTGTGGTTGTTATAATCATAAGAACATAAGAACATAAGAATGGAGGAAACTGCAGCGGGCCTATTGGCCCATACTGGGCAGTCCCGTTTACACCCAACCCCTATTGCTCATATGAGCATCCAACCTATGTTTGAAGCAATTCAGCGTATTCGAGTTAATGATGATATTTGGTAACTTGTTCCATTCATCCACTACTCTGTTTCCAAACCAATGTTTACCTATTTCACGCCTAAATCTAAATTTGTCTAATTTAAAACCATTGTTACGAGTTCGCTCCTGGTTGGATAATTTGAGTACCTTTGTAATGTCCCCTTTGTTTAGCCCTGCCTTCCACTTATACACCTCTATCAGGTCGCCCCTCGCTCCACGTCTCTCAAGGGAGTGCAAATTAAGATGCTTTAACCTGTCTCTATACTCAAGGTTCCTAATGCCCGGGATTGTTCTTGTCATTCTCCTCTGAATTCTTTCCAAGGATTCTATATCCATTCTGTAATACGGTGACCAGAACTGAACTGCTTAATCCAGGTGTGGTCTCACAAGAGCAAGATACAGTTTTAGGATGACCTCGCTAGTCTTGTAACTAACACTCCTTTGTATGAACCCAAGTACTTTATTAGCCTTGTTACGAGCAAAAACACATTGTTTACTTGGCTAAGGTTCCTACTTATCATAACTTCTAAATCTCTCTCGCAGTCGGATTTCTCTATGGCATCGTTGTTCATCTGGTATCTGGTTTCCCTGTTTTCATCTCCTATACTGAGTACTTTACATTTGTCGACGTTGAATTTCATCTGCCATTTTTGCAGACCATTCGAAAAATTTGTTTAGATCTTCCTGTAGTTTTGCCGAGTCCTCGTCAGATTTGATAACACGTCCTATTTTAGTGTCATCAGCAAATTTACTTATGTTGCTGTCTATGCCGATATCTATGTCGTTTATGTATATAATAAACAATAATGGTCCAAGTACTGAGCCTTGGGGAACTCCACTTGTGACGTTGCTCCAATGGGACTTAGTGCCGTTAATGCTCACTCGCTGTTTCCTGTCCTGTAACCACGCCCTAATCCATTTAAGGATGTCACCTTTGATGCCATGAGGTTCTACCTTTCTAATTAGTCTTTCGTGGGGGACTCTGTCGAAGGCTTTGCTAAAGTCGAGATATACCACATCATAATTGTGCCCCTCGTCCACTGATTCGAAAACTGATGAAAAGAATGTTAATAGATTAGTTAGGAAAGAACGTCCGCTTGTGAAGCCATGCTGGGAATCATTGATCAATCGGTGCTTCTCCAGGTGATTTCGAATAGAGTTTGAGATGATTGCTTCCAGTAATTTGCCTACTATTGATGTTAGACTGATTGGGCGGTAGTTAGAGGATAGTGATCTATCCCCCTTCTTGAAAATCGGTATTACATTCGCTATCCTCCAGGATTCTGGTACTACACCTGTTTTTAAGGACATGTTAAACAACTTTGCTAAGGGCATACTAAGCTCTTCCTTACATTCCTTTAATACTCTGGCAAATATCTCATCGGGACCAGGTGACTTATTAGGATTTAGTTTGTCTATTTGCTTACTAACATCGTTACTAGTCACTACTATCTCACTTAATTTGTTTTCTTCACTATCTCTGAATAGAGTCGGTGCCTCGGGTATCATGTTTAAATTTTCGGTGGTGAAAACTTGAAAAATATTTATTCAAATTATTGCTCATTTCTCCGTCGTTATCAGTGAGCTCGCCAGAGTCTGACCGTATTGGTCCAATCTTTTCTCGTGTTTTAGTTTGATACATTTGTTAGAATCCTTTGGGGTTTGTCTTCGCCTCCCTTGCTATCCTTACCTCATTATTCCTCTTTGCTTTCCTTATTTCGGTTTTAACACTACTCGCCAATACCCTATAATAGTCCTGGAGGTGAATTTCGCCACGATTTATCCTTCTACCTATAGCCTTCCTTTGGCCAATGATGTTCTTTAAATAATTTTTTATCCATTTAGGGTCATTGTTGTCTGATCTGAGTTTTTTGTATGGTATGTTCTGCCTTTGTGCATTAAGTAACTAAGTATTTAAATTGTCGTGGAACTCGGCAACTCATGGTCGTGGTTGTTATAATCATGGTCGTGGTTGTTATAATCATGGTCGTGGTTGTTATAATCATGGTCGTGGTTGTTATAATCATGGTCGTGGTCGTTATAATCATGGTCTTGGTCGTTATAATCATAGTCGTGGTTGTATAATCATGGTCGTGGGTGTTATAATCAAGGTCATTTGTATTATAATCATGGTCCTGGTTGTTATAGTCATAGTCGTGGTTGTTATAATCATAGTCGTGGTTGTTATTATCATGGTCGTTGTTGTTCAAATAATTGTCGTGGTTGTTATAATAATGGTTCGTGGTTATGATCATGGTCGTGGTTGTTATAATCATAGTCGTCGTTGTTATAATCATGGTCGTGGTTGTTGTAAACACGGTCGTGGTTGTTAAAATCATGGTCGTAGTTGTTATAATCATGGTCTTGGTTGTTATAATCATAGTCGTGGTTGTTATGATCATGGTCATGGTTGTTATAATCATGGGCGTGGTTATTATGATCATTCTCGTGGTTGTTGTAATCACGGGCATGGTTGTTATAATCATGGTAATGGTTGTTATAATCATGGTCGTGGTTGTTATAATCATGGTCGTGGTTGTTATAATCATGGTCGTTATAATCGTGGTCGTGGTCGTTATAATCATAGTCGTGGTTGTTATAATCATGGTCGAGGGGGTTATAATCATAGTCGTGGGTGTTATAATCATGGTCCTGGTTGTTATAATCATAGTCGTGGTTGTTATAATCATAGTCGTGGTTGTTATAATCATGGTCGTTGTTGTTCTAATCATGGTCGTGGGTGTTATAATAATGGTCGTGATTATGATCATGGTCGTGGTTGTTATAATTATAGTCGTGGTTGATATAATAATGGTCATAGTTGTTGTAATTATGGTCGTGGTTGTTAAAATTATGGTCGTAGTTGATATAATCATGGTCTTGGTTGTTATAATCATAGTCGTGGTTGTTATAATCATATTCGTGGTTGTTATAATCATGGCCGTGGTTGTTATAATAATAAGCGTGGTTGTTATAATCATGGTCGTGGTTGTTATAATCATCTGCGTGGTCGCTATATTCATGGTCATGGTTGTTATAATCATGGTCGTGGCTGTTATAATCATAGTCGTGGTTGTTATAATCATAGTCGTGGTTGTTATAATTATGGTCGTGGTCGTTATAATCATGGTCTTGGTCGTTATAATCATAGTCGTGGTTCTTATGATCATGGTCATGGTTGTTATAATCATGGTCGTGGTTGTTATAATCATGGTCGTGGTTGTTTAAATCATGGTCGTGGTTGTTATAATCATGGTCGTGGTTGTTATAATCATGGTCGTGGTTGTTATAATCATGGTCGTGGTTGTTATAATCATGGTCGTGGTCGTTATAATCATGGTCTTGGTCGTTATAATCATAGTCGTGGTAGTTATAATCATGGTCGTTGGTGTTATAATCAAGGTCGTTTGTGTTATAATCATGGTCATGGTTGTTATAATCATGGTCTTGGTCGTGGTTGTTAAAATCATGGTCGTAGTTGTTATAATCATGGTCTTGGTTGTTATAATCATAGTCGTGGTTGTTATGATCATGGTCATGGTTGTTATAATCATGGGCGTGGTTGTTATGATCATTCTCGTGGTTGTTGTAATCATGGTCGTGGTTGTTATAATCATGGTCGTGGTCGTTATAATCATGGTTTTGGTCGTTATAATCATAGTCATGGTTGTTATAATCATGGTCGTGGGTGTTATAATCAAGGTCGTTTGTGTTATAATCATGGTCCTGGTTGTTATAATCGTAGTCGTGGTTGTTATAATCATAGTCGTGGTTGTTATTATCATGGTCGTTGTTGTTTAAATAATTGTCGTGGTTGTTATAATAATGGTTGTGGTTATGATCATGGTCGTGGTTGTTATAATCATAGTCGTCGTTGTTATAATCATGGTCGTGGTTGTTGTAAACACGGTCGTGGTTGTTAAAATCATGGTCGTAGTTGTTATAATCATGGTCTTGGTTGTTATAATCATAGTCGTGGTTGTTATGATCATGGTCGTGGTTGTTATAATTATGGTCGTTATAATCGTGGTCGTGGTCGTTATAATCAAAGTCGTGATTGTTATAATCATGGTCGTGGGTGTTATAATCATTGTCGTGGGTGTTATAATCATGGTCCTGGTTGTTATAATCATAGTCGTGGATGTTATAGTCATAGTCGTGGGTGTTATAATAATGGTCGTGGTTATGATCATGGTCGTGGTTGTTATAATTATAGTCGTGGTTGTTATAATAATGGTCATGGTTGTTGTAATTATGGTCGTGGTTGTTAAAATTATGGTCGTAGTTGATATAATCATGGTCTTGGTTGTTATAATCATAGTCGTGGTTGTTATTATCATAGTCGTGGTTGTTATAATCATGGTCGTGGTTGTTATAATTATGGTCGTCGTTGTTATAATCATGGTCGTGGTTGTTATAATCATGGTCGTGGTTGTTATAATCATAAGCGTGGTTGTTATAATCATGGTCGTGGTTATAATCATTTGCGTGGTCGTTATAATCATGGTCATGGTTGTTATAATCATCGTCGTGGTTGTTATAATCATAGTCGTGGTGGTTATAATCATAGTCGTGGTTATTATAATCATGGTCGTGGTTGTTATGATCCTAGTCGTGGTTGTTATGATCATAGTCTTGGTTATTATAATCATGGGAGTGGTTGCTATAATCATGATCGTAGGTGTTATAATCATGGTCGTGGGTGTTATAATCATGGTCGTGGTCGTTATAATCATGGTCGTGGGTGTTATAATTATGGTCGTGGGTGTTATAATCATGGTCATGGTTGTTATAATCATAGTCGTGGTTGATATAATCATGGTCGTGTTTGTTATAGTCATAGTCGTGGTTGTTATAATCATAGCCGTGGTTGTTATAATCATTATCGTGTTTGTTATAATCATAGTCATAGTCATGGTTCTTATAATCATGGTAATGGTTGTTATAATCATGGTCTTGGTTGCTATAATTATGGTCGTGGTTGATATAATCATGGTCGTTATAATCGTGGTCGTGGTCGTTATAATCATAGTCGTGGTTGTTATAATCATGGTCGTTGTTGTTCTAATCATGGTCGTGGGTGTTATAATAATGGTCGTGGTTATGATCATGGTCGTGGTTGTTATAATTATAGTCGTTGTTGTTATAATAATGGTCATGGTTGTTGTAATTATGGTCGTGGTTGTTAAAATTGTGGTCGTAGTTGATATAATCATGGTCTTGGTTGTTATAATCATAGTCGTGGTTGTTATAATCCCAGTCGTGGTTGTTATAATCATGGTCGTGGTTGTTATAATCATGGTCGTGGTTGTTATAATCATGGTCGTGGTTGTTATAATCATGGTCGTGGTTGTTATAATCATAAGCGTGGTTGTTATAATCATGGTCGTGGTTGTTATAATCATCTGCGTGGTCGTTATAATCATGGTCATGGTTGTTATAATCATGGTCGTAGTTGTTATAATCATAGTCGTGGTTGTTATAATCATTGTCGTGGTTGTTATAATCATGGTCGTGGTCGTTATAATCATGGTCTTGGTCGTGGTTGTTAAAATCATAGTCGTGGTTGTTATTATCATGGTCGTTGTTGTTCAAATAATTGTCGTGGTTGTTATAATAATGGTCGTGGTTATGATCATGGTCGTGGTTGTTATAATCATAGTAGTCGTTGTTATAATCATGGTCGTGGTTGTTAAAATTGTGGTCGTAGTTGATATAATCATGGTCTTGGTTGTTATAATCATAGTCGTGGTTGTTATGATCATGGTCATGGTTGTTATTAATCATGGGCGTGGTTGTTATGATCATTCTCGTGGTTGTTGTAATCATGGTCGTGGTTGTTATAATCATGGTCGTGGTCGTTATAATCATGGTCTTGGTCGTTATAATCATAGTCATGGTTGTTATAATCATGGTCGTGGGTGTTATAATCAAGGTCGTTTGTGTTATAATCATGGTCCTGGTTGTTATAATCATAGTCGTGGTTGATATAATCATAGTCGTGGTTGTTATTATCATGGTCGTTGTTGTTCAAATAATTGTCGTGGTTGTTATAATAATGATCATGGTCCTGGTTGTTATAATCATAGTCGTCGTTGTTATAATCATGGTCGTGGTTGTTGTAAACACGGTCGTGGTTGTTAAAATCATGGTCGTAGTTGTTATAATCATGGTCTTGGTTGTTATAATCATTGTCGTGGTTGTTATGATCATGGTCGTGGTTGTTATAATCATGGTCGTTATAATCGTGGTCGTGGTCGTTATAATCAAATTCGTGATTGTTATAATCATGGTCGTGGGTGTTATAATCATAGTCGTGGTTGTTATGATCATGGTCATGGTTGTTATAATCATGGGCGTGGTTGTTATGATCATTCTCCTGGTTGTTGTAATCACGGGCATGGTTGTTATAATCATGGTAATGGTTGTTATAATCATGGTCGTGGTTGTTATAATCATGGTCGTGCTTGTTATAATCATGGTCGTTATAATCGTGGTCGTGGTCGTTTTAATCATAGTCGTGGTTGTTATAATCATGGTCGAGGGGGTTATAATCATAGTCGTGGGTGTTATAATCATGGTCCTGGTTGTTATAATCATAGTCGTGGTTGTTATAATCATAGTCGTGGTTGTTATAATCATGGTCGTTGTTGTTCTAATCATCGTCGTGGGTGTTATAATAATGGTCGTGATTATGATCATGGTCGTGGTTGTTATAATTATAGTCGTGGTTGTTAAAATAATGGTCATGGTTGTTGTAATTATGGTCGTGGTTGTTAAAATTATGGTCGTAGTAGATATAATCATGGTCTTGGTTGTAATAATCATAGTCGTGGTTGTTATAATCATAGTCGTGGTTGTTATAATCATGGTCGTGGTTGTTATAATCATAAGCGTGGTTGTTATAATCATGGTCGTGGTTGTTATCATCATCTGCGTGGTCGTTATAATCATGGTCATGGTTTTTATAATCATGGTCGTGGCTTTTATAATCATAGTCGTGGTTGTTATAATCATAGTCTTTGTTGTTATAATCATGGTCGTGGTCGTTATAATCATGGTCTTGGTCGTTATAATCATAGTCGTGGTTGTTATGATCATGGTCATGGTTGTTATAATCATGGGCATGGTTGTTATGATCATGGTTGTGGTTGTTATAATCATGGTCGTGGTTGTTATAATCATGGTCGTGGTTGTTATAATCATGGTCGTGGTAGTTATAATCATGGTCGTGGTTGTTATAATCATGGTCGTGGTTGTTATAATCATGGTCGTGGTTGTTATCATCATCTGCGTGGTCGTTATAATCATGGTCATGGTTTTTATAATCATGGTCGTGGCTTTTATAATCATAGTCGTGGTTGTTATAATCATAGTCTTTGTTGTTATAATCATGGTCGTGGTCGTTATAATCATGGTCTTGGTAGTTATAAACATAGTCGTGGTTGTTATGATCATGGTCATGGTTGTTATAATCATGGGCATGGTTGTTATGATCATGGTTGTGGTTGTTATAATCATGGTCGTTGTTGTTATAATCTTGGTCGTGGTTGTTATAATCATGGTCGTGGTAGTTATAATCATAGTCATGGTTTATAATCATGGGCGTGGTTGTTATAATCATGGTCGTGGTTGTTATAATCATGGTCGTGGTTGTTATAATCATGGTCGTGGTTGTTAAAATCATGGTCGTGGTTGTTATAATCATGGTCGTGATTGTTATAATCATGGTTGTGGGTGTTATAATCATAGTCGTGGGTGTTATAATCATGGTCCTGGTTGTTATAATCATAGTCGTGGTTGTTATAGTCATGGTCGTGGTTGTTATAATCATGGTCGTTGTTGTTATAATCATGGTCGTGGGTGTTATAATCATAGTCGTGGGTTATGATCATGGTGTGGTTGTTATAATATAGTCGTGGTTGTTATAATAATGGTCATGGTTGTTGTAATTATGGTCGTGGTTGTTAAAATTATGGTCGTAGTTGATATAATCATGGTCTTGGTTGTTATAATCATAGTCGTGGTTGTTATAATCATAGTCGTGGTTGTTATAATCATGGTCGTGGTTGTTATAATTATGGTCGTCGTTGTTATAATCATGGTCGTGGTTGTTATAATCATGGTCGTGGTTGTTATAATAATAAGCGTGGTTGTTATAATCATGGTCGTGGTTGTTATAATCATCGTCGTGGTTGTTATAATCATAGTCGTGGTTGTTATAATCATAGTCGTGGTTGTTATAATCATGGTCATGATTGCTATGATCCTAGTCGTGGTTGTTATGATCATAGTCGTGGTTATTATAATCATGGTCGTGGTTGTTATAATCATAAGCGTGGTTGTTATAATCATGGTCGTGGTTGTTATAATCATCTGCGTGGTCGTTATAATCATGGTCATGGTTGTTATAATCATGGTCGTGGTTGTTATAATCATAGTCGTGGTTGTTATAATCATAGTCGTGGTTGTTATAATCATGGTCGTGGTCGTTATAATCATGGTCTTGGTCGTTATAATCATAGTCATGGTTGTTATAATCATGGTCGTGGGTGTTATAATCAAGGTCGTTTGTGTTATAATCATGGTCCTGGTCGTTATAATCATGGTCGTGGTCATTATAATCATGGTCTTGGTCGTTATAATCATAGTCGTGGTAGTTATAATCATGGTCGTGGGTGTTATAATCAAGGTCGTTTGTGTTATAATCATGGTCCTGGTTGTTATAATCATGGTCTTGGTCGTGGTTGTTAAAATCATAGTCGTGGTTGTTATTATCATGGTCGTTGTTGTTCAAATAATTGTCGTGGTTGTTATAATAATGGTCGTGGTTATGATCATGGTCGTGGTTGTTATAATCATAGTCGTCGTTGTTATAATCATGGTCGTGGTTGTTAAAATTGTGGTCGTAGTTGATATAATCATGGTCTTGGTTGTTATAATCATAGTCGTGGTTGTTATGATCATGGTCATGGTTGTTATTAATCATGGGCGTGGTTGTTATGATCATTCTCGTGGTTGTTGTAATCATGGTCGTGGTTGTTATAATCATGGTCGTGGTCGTTATAATCATGGTCTTGGTCGTTATAATCATAGTCATGGTTGTTATAATCATGGTCGTGGGTGTTATAATCAAGGTCGTTTGTGTTATAATCATGGTCCTGGTTGTTATAATCATAGTCGTGGTTGATATAATCATAGTCGTGGTTGTTATTATCATGGTCGTTGTTGTTCAAATAATTGTCGTGGTTGTTATAATAATGATCATGGTCCTGGTTGTTATAATCATAGTCGTCGTTGTTATAATCATGGTCGTGGTTGTTGTAAACACGGTCGTGGTTGTTAAAATCATGGTCGTAGTTGTTATAATCATGGTCTTGGTTGTTATAATCATTGTCGTAGTTTGTTATGATCATGGTCGTGGTTGTTATAATCATGGTCGTTATAATCGTGAATTAGGTAGTGCGTTATAATCAAATTCGTGATTGTTATAATCATGGTCTTGGTTGTTATAATCATAGTCGTGGTTGTTATGATCATGGTCATGGTTGTTATAATCATGGGCGTGGTTGTTATGATCATTCTCGTGGTTGTTGTAATCACGGGCATGGTTGTTATAATCATGGTAATGGTTGTTATAATCATGGTCGTGGTTGTTATAATCATGGTCGTGGTTGTTATAATCATGGTCGTTATAATCGTGGTCGTGGTCGTTATAATCATAGTCGTGGTTGTTATAATCATGGTCGAGGGGGTTATAATCATAGTCGTGGGTGTTATAATCATGGTCCTGGTTGTTATAATCATAGTCGTGGTTGTTATAATCATAGTCGTGGTTGTTATAATCATGGTCGTTGTTGTTCTAATCATCGTCGTGGGTGTTATAATAATGGTCGTGATTATGATCATGGTCGTGGTTGTTATAATTATAGTCGTGGTTGTTAAAATAATGGTCATGGTTGTTGTAATTATGGTCGTGGTTGTTAAAATTATGGTCATAGTAGATATAATCATGGTCTTGGTTGTAATAATCATAGTCGTGGTTGTTATAATCATAGTCGTGGTTGTTATAATCATGGTCGTGGTTGTTATAATCATAAGCGTGGTTGTTATAATCATGGTCGTGGTTGTTATCATCATCTGCGTGGTCGTTATAATCATGGTCATGGTTTTTATAATCATGGTCGTGGCTTTTATAATCATAGTCGTGGTTGTTATAATCATAGTCTTTGTTGTTATAATCATGGTCGTGGTCGTTATAATCATGGTCTTGGTCGTTATAATCATAGTCGTGGTTGTTATGATCATGGTCATGGTTGTTATAATCATGGGCATGGTTGTTATGATCATGGTTGTGGTTGTTATAATCATGGTCGTTGTTGTTATAATCATGGTCGTGGTTGTTATAATCCTTAGTTTGTGGTAGTTATAATCATGGTCTTGGTTATTTATAATCATGGTCGTGGATTTATTTATAATGTGGTCAATGGTTGTTATCATCATCTCTAATGCGTTATAATCATGGTCATGGTTTTTTATAATCATAGTCGGTCGTTATAATCAAAGTCGTGATTGTTATAATCATGGTTGTGGGTGTTATAATCATAGTCGTGGGTGTTATAATCATGGTCCTGGTTGTTATAATCATAGTTGTGGATGTTATAGTCATAGTCGTGGTTGTTATAATCATGGTCGTTGTTGTTCTAACCATGGTCGTGGGTGTTATAATAATAGTCGGGTATGATCATGGTTGTGGTTGTTATAATTATAGTCGTGGTTGTTATAATAATGGTCATGGTTGTTGTAATTATGGTCGTGGTTGTTAAAATTATGGTCGAAGTGATATAATCATGGTCTTGGTTGTTATAATCATAGTCGGTTATAATCATACGTGGTTGTTATAATCATGGTCGTGGTTGTTATAATTATGGTCGTCGTTGTTATAATCATGGTCGTGGTTGTTATAATCATGGTCGTGGTTGTTATAATCATGGTCGTGGTTGTTATAATCATGGTCGTGGTTGTTATAATCATGGCGTGGTTGTTATAATCATAGTCGTGGTTGTTATAATCATAGTCGTGGTTATAATCATGGTCGTGGTTGCTATGATCCTAGTCGTGGTTGTTGTATGATCATAGTCGTGGTTATTATAATCATGGGCGTGGTTGCTATAATCATGGTCGTGTTATAATCATGGTCGTGGGTGTTATAATCATGGTCGTGGTCGTTATAATCATAGTCGGTTGTTATAATCGCGGTCGGGTGTTATAATCATGCGTCGTGTTATAATCATGGTCATGGTTGTTATAATCATAGTCGTGGTTGTTATAATCATAGTCGGTTGATATAATCATGGTCGTGTTTGTTATAGTCATAGTCGTGGTTGTTATAATCATAGTCGTGGTTGATATAATCATCGTTTATTGGTTAGTCATAGTCGTGGTTATAATCATAGCCGTGGTTGTTATAATCATTATCGTGTTTGTTATAATCATAGTCATAGTCATGGTTCTTATAATCATGGTAATGGTTGTTATAATCATGGTCGTGGTCGTTATAATCCTAGTCGTGGTTGTTATAATCATGGTCGTTGTTGTTCTAATCATGGTCGTGGGTGTTATAATAATGGTCGTGGTTATGATCATGGTCGTGGTTGTTATAATTATAGTCGTGGTTGTTATAATTATGGTAATGGTTGTTGTAATTATGGTCGTGGTTGTTAAAATTGTGTCGATGATATAATCATGGTCTTGGTTGTTATAATCATAGTCGTGGTTGTTATAAGCATAGTCGGTTGTTATAACTGCGTCGGGTTGTTATAATCATGGTCGTGGTTGTTATAATCATGGTCGTTTTTATAATCATGGTCGTGTTGTTATAATCATAAGCGTGGTTGTTATAATCACGGTCGTGGTTGTTATAATCATCTGCGTTCGTTATAATCATATGGTTTTTATAATCATGGTCGTGGTTGTTATAATCATAGTCGGTTGGTATAATCATTGTCGGTTGTTATAATCATGGTCGTGGTCGTTATAATCATGGTCTTGGTCGTTATAATCATAGTCGTGGTTGTTATGATCATGGTCATGTGTTATAATCTGGGCGTGGTTGTTATGATCATGGTCTGGTTGTTATAATTGCGGTCCTGGTTGCTATAATCATGGTCATTGTTGTTAAGATCATAGTCGTGGTTATTATAATCGGGCGTGGTTGCAATCATGGTCGTGGGTGTTATAATCATGGTCGGGTGTATAATCATGGTCGGGTCGTTATAATCATAGTCGAGGTTGTTATATCATGGTCGGGTGTTATAATCATGGTCGTGGGTGTTATAATCATGGTCCTGGCTGTTATAATCATAGTCGGTTGTTATAATTATAGTCGTGGTTGATATAATCATACGTGTTTATAGTCATAGTCGGGTTGTTATAACATAGCCGGTTATAATCATTATCGTGTTTGTTATAATCATAGTCATAGTCATGGTTCTTATAATCATGGTAATGGTTGTTATAATCATAGTCCTGGTTGTTATAATCATGGTCGTTATTATCGGTCGTGGTTGTTATAATTATAGTCGGCTGATATAATCATAGTCGTGTTTGTTATAGTCATAGTCGTGGTTGTTATAATCATAGCCGTGGTTGTTATAATCATTATCGTGTTTGTTATAATCATAGTCGTCATGGTTCTTATAATCATGGTAATGGTTGTTATAATCATAGTCCTGTTATTATAATCATGGTCGTTGTTGTTCTAATCATGGTCGGGTGTTATAATAATGGTCGGGTTATGACTCATGGTCGGTTGTTATAATTATAGTCGTGGTTGATGAAATAATGGTCGCGGTGGTTGTAATTATGGTCGTTGGTAAAATTGTGGTAGTTGATATAATCATGGTCGGTTGTTATAATCATAGTCTTGGTTGTTATAATCATAGTCGTGGTTGTTATAATCATGGTCGTGGTTGTTATAATCATGGTCGTGGTTGTTATAATCATGGTCGTCGTTGTTATAATCATGGTCGTCGTTGTTATAACATGGCGTGGTTGTTATAATCGCGCGGTTGTTATAATCGCGGTCGTGGTTATAAATCATCTGCGGGTCGTTATAACTGCGGTCATGGCGATATAATCATGGTCGGGTTGTAATCATAGTCGGTTGTTATAATCATAGTCGTGGTTGTTATAATCATGGTCGTGGTCGTTATAATCATAGTCAAGCTGGTGATTGCGGCCGGTTGGTCAGGTCTGCGGTTGTTATAATCGTGGTCGTGGTCGCGTATAATCATAGTCGGGTTGTTATAATCATGGTCGTTATTGTTCTAACCAGCGTCGGGTGTTATAATAATGGTCGTGGTTATGATCATGGTCGTGGTTGTTATAATTATAGTCGTGGTTGTTATAATCATGGTCGGTTGCTACGATCCTAGTCCTGGTTGTTATGATCATAGTCGTGGTTATTATAATCGCGGCGGTGCAATCATGGTCGGGTGTTATAATCATGGTCGTGGGTGTTATAATCGGCGGTCGTCGTTATAATCAGTCGTGTTGTTATAATCATGGTTGTGGTATAATCATGGTCGTGGGATAACAAGCGTCATGGTTGTTATAATCTAGTCGTGGAGTTATAATCATAGTCGCGCTGATATAATCATGGTCGTGTTTGTTATAGTCATAGTCGTGGTTGTTATAATCATAGTCGGTTGATATAATCATGGTCGATTGTTATAGTCAGTCGTGTTGTTTAACCATAGCCGTGTTATAATCATATCGTGTTTGTTATAATCATAGTCATAGTCACGGTTCTTATAACCGAATGGACGGATACGCGTGTGTTATAATCACGGTCGGCTGTTATAATCGCGGTCGTGGTTGTTATAATCGCGGTAATGGTTGTTATAATCATTGTGGTTGTTATAATCATAGTCGGTTGTTATAATCATACTGTTATAACTGGTCCTGGCTGTTATAATCATAGTCGTGGTTGTTATAATTATAGTCGTTGATATAATCATAGTCGTAATTGTTATAGTCATAGTCGGTTGTTATAATCATAGCCGTGGGTTGTTATAATCATTATCGTGTTTGTTATAATCATAGTCATAGTCATGGTTCTTATAATCATGGTAATGGTTGTTATAATCATAGTCCTGTTGTTATAATCATGGTCGTTATAATCGTGGTCGTGGTCGTTATAATTATAGTCGTTATTATATAATCATGGTCGTTGCTGTTCTAATCGGTGGTCGGGTGTTATAATAATGGTCGTGGTTATGATCATGGTCGTGGTTGTTATAATTATAGTCGGTTATAATAATGGTCATGGTTGTTGTAATTATGGTCGGTTGTTAAAATTGTGGTCGTAGTTGATATAACTGGCGGTCTGGTTGTTATAATCGTAGTCGTGGTTGTTATAATCATAGTCGTGGTTGTTATAACCACGGTCGTGGTTGTTATAATCATGGTCGGTTATTATAACCATGGTCGTTGTTATAATCATGGTCGGGTTGTTATAATCATACGTGGTTTTATAATCATGGTCGTTGTTATAATCATCCGCGTGGTCATAACTCGGTCATGGCTGATATAATCATGGTCGTTGTTATAATCATAGTCGTGGTTGTTATAATCATAGTCGTGGTTGTTATAATCATGGTCGCTATAATCATGGTCGTCTATAATCATGGTCTGGTCGTTATAATCATAGTCGGTTGTTATGATCATGGTCGTGGTTACATGGTCGTTATAATCGTGGTCGGTCATAAATCATAGTCGGTTGTTATAATCATGGTCGTTGTTGTTCTAATCATGGTCGTGGGTGTTATAATAATGGTCGTGGTTATGATCATGGTCGTGGTTGTTATAATTATAGTCGTTGTTGTTATAATAATGGTCATGGTTGTTGTAATTATGGTCGTGGTTGTTAAAATTGTGGTCGTAGTTGATATAATCATGGTCTTGGTTGTTATAATCATAGTCGTGGTTGTTATAATCCCAGTCGTGGTTGTTATAATCATGGTCGTGGTTGTTATAATCATGGTCGTGGTTGTTATAATCATGGTCGTGGGTTGTTATAATCATGGTCGGTTGTTATAATCATGGTCGGTTGTTATAACTGGCGGTCGTGGTTGTTATAATCATGTCGTGGTTGTTATAATCATAAGCGTGGTTGCGTTATAATCATGGTCGTGGTTGTTATAATCATTCGCGCGGTCGTTATAACTTGGCGGTCATGGTTGTTATAATCATGGTCGTGTTGTTAATATAACGAAGTCGGTTGTTATAATCATAGTCGTGGTTGTTATAATCATGGTCGTGGTCGTTATAATCATGGTCTTGGTCGTTATAATCATAGTCGTGGTTGTTATCATCATGGTCATGGTTGTTATAATCATGGGCGTGGTTGTTATGATCATGGTCATAGTTGTTATAATCATGGTCCTGGTTGCTATAATCATGGTCATGGTTGTTATGATCATAGTCGTGGTTATTATAATCATGGGCGTGGTTGCTATAATCATGGTCGGGTGCGAATCGCGGTCGGGTGTTATAAATCATGGTCGTGGCCGTTATAATCATAGTCGAGGAAGGTTATACCGCGGTCGGGTGTTATAACTGGCGGTCGGGTGTTATAATCCCGGTCCCGGCTGTTATAATCAGAGTCGTGGCTGTTATAATTATAGTCGGTTGATATAATCATGGTCGTGTTTGTTATAGTCATAGTCGTGGTTGTTATAATCATAGCCGTGGTTGATATAATCATTATCGTGTTTGTTACAATCATAATCATAGTCATGGTTCTTATAATCATGGTAATGGTTGTTATAATCATAGTCCTGGTTGTTATAATCATGGTCGTTATAATCGTGGTCTTGGTCGTTATAATCATAGTCGTGGTTATTATAATCATGGTCGTTGTTGTTCTAATCATGGTCGTGGGTGTTATAATCATGGTCCTGGCTGTTATAATCATAGTCGTGGTTGTTATAATTATAGTCGTGGTTGATATAATCATAGTCGTGTTTGTTATAGTCATAGTCGTGGTTGTTATAATCATAGCCGTGGTTGTTATAATCATTATCGTGTTTGTTATAATCATAGTCATAGTCATGGTTCTTATAATCATGGTAATGGTTGTTATAATCATAGTCCTGGTTGTTATAATCATGGTCGTTATTATCGTGGTCGTGGTTGTTATAATTATAGTCGTGGTTGATATAATCATAGTCGTGTTTGTTATAGTCATAGTCGTGGTTGTTATAATCATAGCCGTGGTTGTTATAATCATTATCGTGTTTGTTATAATCATAGTCATAGTCATGGTTCTTATAATCATGGTAATGGTTGTTATAATCATAGTCCTGGTTATTATAATCATGGTCGTTGTTGTTCTAATCATGGTCGTGGGTGTTATAATAATGGTCGTGGTTATGATCATGGTCGTGGTTGTTATAATTATAGTCGTGGTTGTTATAATAATGGTCATGGTTGTTGTAATTATGGTCGTGGTTGGTAAAATTGTGGTGGTAGTTGATATAATCATGGTCTTGGTTGTTATAATCATAGTCGTGGTTGTTATAATCATAGTCGTGGTTGTTATAATCATGGTCGTGGTTGTTATAATCATGGTCGTGGTTGTTATAATCATGGTCGTCGTTGTTATAATCATGGTCGTCGTTGTTATAATCATGGTTGTGGTTGTTATAATCATAAGCGTGGTTGTTATAATCATGGTCGTGGTTGTTATAATCATCTGCGTGGTCGTTATAATCATGGTCATGGTTGATATAATCATGGTCGTGGTTGTTATAATCATAGTCGTGGTTGTTATAATCATAGTCGTGGTTGTTATAATCATGGTCGTGGTCGTTATAATCATAGTCGTGGTTGTTATGATCATGGTCGTGGTTGTTATAATCATGGTCGTTATAATCGTGGTCGTGGTCGTTATAATCATAGTCGTGGTTGTTATAATCATGGTCGTTATTGTTCTAATCATGGTCGTGGGTGTTATAATAATGGTCGTGGTTATGATCATGGTCGTGGTTGTTATAATTATAGTCGTGGTTGTTATAATCATGGTCGTGGTTGCTACGATCCTAGTCCTGGTTGTTATGATCATAGTCGTGGTTATTATAATCATGGGCGTGGTTGCTATAATCATGGTCGTGGGTGTTATAATCATGGTCGTGGGTGTTATAATCATGGTCGTGGTCGTTATAATCATAGTCATGGTTGTTATAATCATGGTTGTGGTTGTTATAATCATGGTCGTGGGTGTTATAATCATGGTCATGGTTGTTATAATCATAGTCGTGGTTGTTATAATCATAGTCGTGGTTGATATAATCATGGTCGTGTTTGTTATAGTCATAGTCGTGGTTGTTATAATCATAGTCGTGGTTGATATAATCATGGTCGTGATTGTTATAGTCATAGTCGTGGTTGTTTTAATCATAGCCGTGGTTGTTATAATCATTATCGTGTTTGTTATAATCATAGTCATAGTCATGGTTCTTATAATCATGGTAATGATTGTTATAATCATGGTCGTGGTTGTTATAATCATGGTCGTGGTTGTTATAATCATGGTCGTGGTTGTTATAATCATGGTAATGGTTGTTATAATCATGGTCGTGGTTGTTATAATCATAGTCGTGGTTGTTATAATCATAGTCGTGGTTGTTATAATCATGGTCCTGGCTGTTATAATCATAGTCGTGGTTGTTATCATTATAGTCGTGGTTGATATAATCATGGTCGTATTTGTTATAGTCATAGTCGTGGTTGTTATAATCATAGCCGTGGTTGTTATAATCATTATCGTGTTTGTTATAATCATAGTCATAGTCATGGTTCTTATAATCATGGTAATGGTTGTTATAATCATAGTCCTGGTTGTTATAATCATGGTCGTTATAATCGTGGTCGTGGTCGTTATAATTATAGTCGTGGTTATTATAATCATGGTCGTTGCTGTTCTAATCATGGTCGTGGGTGTTATAATAATGGTCGTGGTTATGATCATGGTCGTGGTTGTTATAATTATAGTCGTGGTTGTTATAATAATGGTCATGGTTGTTGTAATTATGGTCGTGGTTGTTAAAATTGTGGTCGTAGTTGATATAATCATGGTCTTGGTTGTTATAATCGTAGTCGTGGTTGTTATAATCATAGTCGTGGTTGTTATAATCATGGTCGTGGTTGTTATAATCATGGTCGTGGTTATTATAACCATGGTCGTCGTTGTTATAATCATGGTCGTGGTTGTTATAATCATAAGCGTGGTTTTTATAATCATGGTCGTGGTTGTTATAATCATCTGCGTGGTCGTTATAATCATGGTCATGGTTGATATAATCATGGTCGTGGTTGTTATAATCATAGTCGTGGTTGTTATAATCATAGTCGTGGTTGTTATAATCATGGTCGTGGTCGTTATAATCATGGTCGTGGTCGTTATAATCATGGTCTTGGTCGTTATAATCATAGTCGTGGTTGTTATGATCGTGGTCGTGGTTGTTATAATCATGGTCGTTATAATCGTGGTCGTGGTCGTTATAATCATAGTCGTGGTTGTTATAATCATGGTCGTTGTTGTTCTAATCGCGGTCGTGGGTGTTATAATAATGGTCGGGTTATGATCATGGTCGTGGTTATTAATTATAGTCGTGGTTGTTATAATTATAGTCATGGTTGTTGAATTATGGTCGGGTTGTTAAATTGTGGTCGAAGCGATATAATCATGTCTTGTTGTTATAATCATAGTCGGGTTGTTATAATCATAGTCGTGGTTGTATAATCATGGTCGTGGTTGTTATAATCATGGTCGGTTGTTATAATCATGGTCGTGGTTGTTATAATCATGGTCGGTTGTTATAATCATGGTCGTGGTTGTTATAATCATGGTCGTGGTTGTTATAATCATGGTCGTGGTTGTTATAATCATGGTCGTGGTTGTTATAATCATGGTCGTGGTTGATATAATCATAAGCGTGGTTGTTATAATCATGGTCGTGGTTGTTATAATCATCTGCGTGGTCGTTATAATCATGGTCATGGTTGTTATAATCATGGTCGTGGTTGTTATAATCATAGTCGTGGTTGTTATAATCATAGTCGTGGTTGTTATAATCATGGTCGTGGTCGTTATAATCATGGTCTTGGTCGTTATAATCATAGTCGTGGTTGTTATCATCATGGTCATGGTTGTTATAATCATGGGCGTGGTTGTTATGATCATGGTCATAGTTGTTATAATCATGGTCCTGGTTGCTATAATCATGGTCATGGTTGTTATGATCATAATCGTGGTTATTATAATCATGGGCGTGGTTGCTATAATCATGGTCGTGGGTGTTATAATCATGGTCGTGGGTGTTATAATCATGGTCGTGGTCGTTATAATCATAGTCGAGGTTGTTATAATCATGGTCGTGGGTGTTATAATCATGGTCGTGGGTGTTATAATCCTGGTCCTGGCTGTTATAATCAGAGTCGTGGTTGTTATAATTATAGTCGTGGTTGATATAATCATGGTCGTGTTTGTTATAGTCATAGTCGTGGTTGTTATAATCATAGCCGTGGTTGTTATAATCATTATCGTGTTTGTTACAATCATAGTCATAGTCATGGTTCTTATAATCATGGTAATGGTTGTTATAATCATAGTCCTGGTTGTTATAATCATGGTCGTTATAATCGTGGTCTTGGTCGTTATAATCATAGTCGTGGTTATTATAATTATGGTCGTTGTTGTTCTAATCATGGTCGTGGGTGTTATAATAATGGTCGTGGTTATGATCATGGTCGTGGTTGTTATAATTATAGTCGTGGTTGTTATAATAATGGTCATGGTTGTTGTAATTATGGTCGTGGTTGTTAAAATTGTGGTCGTAGTTGATATAATCATGGTCTTGGTTGTTATAATCATAGTCGTGGTTGTTATAATCATAGTCGTGGTTGTTATAATCATGGTCGTGGTTGTTATAATCATGGTCGTGGTTGTTATAATCATGGTCGTGGTTGTTGTAAACACGGTTGTGGTTGTTAAAATCATGGTCGTAGTTGTTATAATCATGGTCTTGGTTGTTATAATCATAGTCGTGGTTGTTATGATCATGGTCGTGGTTGTTATAATCATGGTCGTTATAATCGTGGTCGTGGTCGTTATAATCAAAGTCGTGATTGTTATAATCATGGTCGTGGGTGTTATAATCATAGTCGTGGGTGTTATAATCATGGCCCTGGTTGTTATAATCATAGTCGTGGATATTATAGTCATAGTCGTTGTTGTTATAATCATGGTCGTTGTTGTTCTAATCATGGTCGTGGGTGTTATAATAATGGTCATGGTTATGATCAAGGTCGTGGTTGTTATAATTATAGTCGTGGTTGTTATAATAATGGTCATGGATGTTGTAATTATGGTCGTGGTTTTTAAAATTATGGTCGTAGTTGATATAATCATGGTCTTGGTTGTTATAATCATAGTCGTGGTTGTTATAATCATAGTCGTGGTTGTTATAATCATGGTCGTGGTTGTTATAATTATGGTCGTCGTTGTTATAATCATGGTCGTGGTTGTTATAATCATGGTCGTGGTTGTTATAATCATAAGCGTGGTTGTTATAATCATGGTCGTGGTTGTTATAATCATCTGCGTGGTCGTTATAATCATGGTCAAGGTTGTTATAATCATCGTCGTGGTTGTTATAATCATAGTCGTGGTTGTTATAATCATAGTCGTGGTTGTTATAATCATGGTCGTGGTTGTTATGATCCTAGTCGTGGTTGTTATGATCATAGTCGTGGTTATTATAATCATGGGCGTGGTTGCTATAATCATGGTCGTGGGTGTTATAATCATGGTCATGGGTGTTATAATCATGGTCGTGGTCGTTATAATCATAGTCGTGGTTGTTATAATCATGGTCGTGTGTGTTATAATCATGGTCGTGGGTGTTATAATCATGGTCATGGTTGTTATAATCATAGTCATGGTTGTTATATTCATAGTCGTGGTTGATATAATCATGGTCGTGTTTGTTATAGTCATAGTCGTGGTTGTTATAATCATAGCCGTGGTTGTTATAATCATTATCGTGTTTGTTATAATCATAGTCATAGTCATGGTTCTTATAATCATGGTAATGGTTGTTATAATCATGGTCGTGGTTGTTATAATCATGGTCGTGGTTGTTATAATCATGGTCGTTATAATCGTGGTCGTGGTCGTTATAATCATAGTCGTGGTTCTTATAATCATGGTCGTTGTTGTTCTAATCATGGTCGTGGGTGTTATAATAATGGTCGTGGTTATGATCATGGTCGTGGTTGTTATAATTATAGTCGTGGTTGTTATAATAATGGTCATGGTTGTTGTAATTATGGTCGTGGTTGTTAAAATTGTGGTCGTAGTTGATATAGTCATGGTCTTGGTTGTTATAATCATAGTCGTGGTTGTTATAATCATAGTCGTGGTTGTTATAATCATGGTCGTGGTTGTTATAATCATGGGCGTGGTTGTTATAATCATGGTCGTGGTTGTTATAATCATGGTCGTGGTTGTTATAATCATAGTCGTGGTTGTTATAATCATAGTCATGGTTGTTATAATCATGGTCGTGGTCGTTACAATCATGGTTTTGGTCGTTATAATCATAGTCGTGGTTGTTATGATCATGGTCATGGTTGTTATAATCATGGGCGTGGTTGTTATGATCATGGTCATGGTTGTTATAATCATGGTCCTGGTTGCTATAATCATGGTCATGGTTGTTATGATCATAGTCGTGGTTATTATAATCATGGGCGTGGTTGCTATAATCATGGTCGTGGGTGTTATAATCATGGTCGTGGGTGTTATAATCATGTTCGTGGTCGTTATAATCATAGTCGTGGTTGTTATAATCATGGTCGTGGGTGTTATAATCATGGTCGTGGGTGTTATAATCATGGTCCTGGTTGTTATAATCATAGTCGTGGTTGTTATAATCATAGTCGTGGTTGATATAATCATGGTCGTGTTTGTTATAGTCATAGTCGTGGTTGTTATAATCATAGCCGTGTGGGATGGTGCAGTAATCATTATCGTGTTTTGTTATAACTTCAGTCATGGTGTCATGGTTTCATAATCATGGTAAATGGTTGTTACAATCATAGTCGTGGTTGTTATAATCGGGCGGTCGTATAATCGTGGTCGGTCTTCATAATCATAGTCGTATAATCGCTGGTCGCGGTTGTTCTTACTGCACGTGTGTTATAATAATGGCCGGTTACATCATGGTCGTGGTTGTTATAATTATAGTCGTGGTTGTTATAATAATGGCCGGTGAAGCTAAGGTGTAATTAGCGGTCGGTTGTTAAAATTGTGGTCGATGATATAATCATGGTCTTGGTTGTTATACTCATAGTCGGTTGTTATAATCATAGTCGTGGTTGTTATAATCATGGTCGTGGTTGTTATAATCATGGTCGTGGTTGTTATTATCATGGTCGTGGTTGTTATAATCATGGTCGTGGTTGTTATAATCATAATCGTGGTTGTTATAATCATGGTCGGTCGTGGTTGTTATAATTATCTGCGTGGTCGTTATAATCATGGTCATGGTTGATATAATCATTGTCGTGGTTGTTATAATCATAGTCGTGGTTGTTATAATCATAGTCGTGGTTGTTATAATCCTGGTCGTGGTCGTTATAATCATGGTCTTGGTCGTTATAATCATAGTCGTGGTTGTTATGATCATGGTCATGGTTGTTATAATCATGGGCGTGGTTGTTATGATCATGGTTGTGGTTGTTATAATCATGGTCGTGGTTGTTATAATCATGGTCGTGGTTGTTATAATCATGGTCGTCGTTGTTATTATCATGGTCGTGGTTGCTATAATCATGGTCGTGGTTGTTATAATCATGGTCGTGGTTGTTATAATCATGGTCGTGGTCGTTATAATAATGGTCTTGGTCGTTATAATCATAGTCGTGGTTGTTATAATCATGGTCGTGGGTTTTATAATCAAGGTCGTTTGTGTTATAATCATGGTCCTGGTTGTTATAATCATAGTCGTGGTTGTTATAATCATAGACGTGGTTGTTATTATCATGGTCGTTGTTGTTCAAATAATTGTCGTGGTTGTTATAATAATGGTCGTGGTATGATCATGGTCGTGGTTGTTATAATCATAGTCGTCGTTGTTATAATCATGGTCGTGGTTGTTGTAAACACGGTCGTGGTTGTTAAAATCATGGTCATAGTTGTTATAATCATGGTCTTGGTTGTTATAATCATAGTCGAGGTTGTTATGATCATGGTCATGGTTGTTATAATCATGGGCGTGGTTGTTATGATCATTCTCGTGGTTGTTATAATAATGGTCGTGGTTGTTATAATCATGGTCGTGGTTGTTATAATCATGGTCGTGGTCGTTATAATCATGGTCTTGGTCGTTATAATCATAGTCGTGGTTGTTAGAATCATGGTCGTGGGTGTTATAGTCAAGGTCGTTTGTGTTATAATCATGGTCCTGGTTGTTATAATCAGAGTCGTGGTTGTTATAATCATAGTCGTGGTTGTTATTATCATGGTCGTTGTTGTTCAAATAATTGTCGTGGTTGTTATAATAATGGTCGTGGTTATGATCATGGTCGTGGTTGTTATAATCATAGTCGTCATTGTTATAATCATGGTCGTGGTTGTTGTAAACACGGTCGTGGTTGTTAAAATCATGGTCGTAGTTGTTATAATCATGGTCTTGGTTGTTATAATCATAGTCGTGGTTGTTATAATCATGGTCGTTATAATCGTGGTCGTGGTCGTTATAATCAAAGTCGTGGTTGTTATAATCATGGTCGTGGGTGTTATAATCATAGTCGTGGGTGCTATAATCATGGTCGTGGTTGTTATAATCATAGACGTGGATGTTATAATCATAGTCGTTGTTGTTATAATCATGGTCGTTGTTGTTCTAATCATGGTCGTGGGTGCTATAATAATGGTCGTGGTTATGATCATGGTCGTGGTTGTTATAATTATAGTCGTGGTTGTTATAATAATGGTCATGGTTGTTGTAATTATGGTCGTGGTTGTTAAAATTATGGTCGTAGTTGATATAATCATGGTCTTGGTTGTTATAATCATAGTCGTGGTTGTTATAATCATAGTTGTGGTTGTTATAATCATGGTCGTGGTTGTTATAATTATGGTCGTCGTTGTTATAATCATGGTCGTGGTTGTTATAATCATGGTCGTGGTTGTTATAATCATAAGCGTGGTTGTTATAATCATGGTCGTGGTTGTTATAATCATCTGCGTAGTCGTTATAATCATGGTCATGGTTGTTATAATCATGGTCGTGGTTGTTATAATCATAGTCGTGGTTGTTATAATCATAGTCGTGGTTGTTATAATCATGGTCGTGGTCGTTATAATCATGGTCTTGGTCATTATAATCATAGTCGTGGTTGTTATCATCATGGTCATGGTTGTTATAATCATGGGCGTGGTTGTTATGATCATGGTCATAGTTGTTATAATCATGGTCCTGGTTGCTATAATCATGGTCATGGTTGTTATGATCATAATCGTGGTTATTATAATCATGGGCGTGGTTGCTATAATCATGGTCGTGGGTGTTATAATCATGGTCGTGGGTGTTATAATCATGGTCGTGGTCGTTATAATCATAGTCGAGGTTGTTATAATCATGGTCGTGGGTGTTATAATCATGGTCGTGGGTGTTATAATCATGGTCCTGGCTGTTATAATCATAGTCGTGGTTGTTATAATTATAGTCGTGGTTGATATAATCATAGTCGTGTTTGTTATAGTCATAGTCGTGGTTGTTATAATCATAGCCGTGGTTGTTATAATCATTATCGTGTTTGTTATAATCATAGTCATAGTCATGGTTCTTATAATCATGGTAATGGTTGTTATAATCATAGTCCTGGTTGTTATAATCATGGTCGTTATTATCGTGGTCGTGGTTGTTATAATTATAGTCGTGGTTGATATAACTGGCGGTCGTTGTTGTTCTACCATGGTCGCAAGCTATAATAATGGTCGGGTTGGTGATCATGGTCGTGGTTGTTATAATTATAGTCGTGGTTATTATAATAATGGTCATGGTTGTTGTAATCATGGTCGTGGTTGTTAAAATTGTGGTAGTAGTTGATATAATCATGGTCTTGGTTGTTATAATCATAGTCGTGGTTGTTATAATCATAGTCGTGGTTGTTATAACCGCGGTCGTGGCTGTTATAATCATGGTCGGTTGTTATAATCATGGTCGTGGTTGTTATAATTGCGCGTCGGTTGTTATAATCATAGTCGTGGCTGTTATAATCATGGTCAGGTCGTTACACCGCGGTCCTGGTTGCTATAATCAATGTCATAGTTGCGATCATAGTCGCGGTTATTATAATCATGGGCGCGTGGTTGCTATAATCATGGCCGGGTGTTATAATCATGGTCGTGGGTGTTATAATCATGGTCGTGGGTGTTATATTCATAGTCGTGGTTGATATAATCATGGTCGTGGGTGTTATAATCATGGTCGTGGGTGTTATAATCATGGTCCTGGTTGTTATAATCATAGTCGTGGTTGTTATAATCATAGTCGTGGTTGATATAATCATGGTCGTGTTTGTTATAGTCATAGTCGTGGTTGTTATAATTATAGCCGTGGTTGTTATAATCATTATCGTGTTTGTTATAATCATAGTCATAGTCATGGTTCTAATAATCATGGTAATGGTTGTTATAATCATAGTCGTGGTTGTTATAATCATGGTCGTTATAATCGTGGTCGTGGTCGTTATAATCATAGTCGTGGTTGTTATAATCATGGTCGTTGTTGTTCTAATCATGGTCGTGGGTTTTAAAATAATGGTCGTGGTTATGATCATGGTCGTGGTTGTTATAATTATTGTCGTGGTTGTTATAATAATGGTCATGGTTGTTGTAATTATGGTCGTGGTTGTTAAAATTGTGGTCGTAGTTGATATAATCATGGTCTTGGTTGTTATACTCATAGTCGTGGTTGTTATAATCATAGTCGTGGTTGTTATAATCATGGTCGTGGTTGTTATAATCATGGTCGTGGTTGTTATAATCATGGTCGTGGTTGTTATAATCATGGTCGTGGTTGTTATAACTGGCGGTCGTGGTTGATATACCTATGTTGCGTGGTTGTTATAATCATGGTCGTGGTTGTTATAATTATCTGCGTGGTCGTTATAATCATGGTCATGGTTGATATAATCATTGTCGTGGTTGTTATAATCATAGTCGTGGTTGTTATAATCATAGTCGTGGTTGTTATAATCCTGGTCGTGGTCGTTATAATCATGGTCTTGGTCGTTATAATCATAGTCGTGGTTGTTATGATCATGGTCATGGTTGTTATAATCATGGGCGTGGTTGTTATGATCATGGTTGTGGTTGTTATAATCATGGTCGTGGTTGTTATAATCATGGTCGTGGTTGTTATAATCATGGTCGTCGTTGTTATTATCATGGTCGTGGTTGCTATAATCATGGTCGTGGTTGTTATAATCATGGTCGTGGTTGTTATAATCATGGTCGTGGTCGTTATAATAATGGTCTTGGTCGTTATAATCATAGTCGTGGTTGTTATAATCATGGTCGTGGGTTTTATAATCAAGGTCGTTTGTGTTATAATCTGGTCCTGGTTGTTATAATCATAGTCGTGGTTGTTATAATCATAGTCGTGGTTGTTATTATTATGGTCATTGTTGTTCAAATAATTGTCGTGGTTGTTATAATAATTGTCGTGGTTATGATCATGGTCGTGGTTGTTATAATCATAGTCGTCGTTGTTATAATCATGGTCGTGGTTGTTGTAAACACGGTCGTGGTTGTTAAAATCATGGTCATAGTTGTTATAATCATGGTCTTGGTTGTTATAATCATAGTCGAGGTTGTTATGATCATGGTCATGGTTGTTATAATCATGGGCGTGGTTGTTATGATCATTCTCGTGGTTGTTATAATAATGGTCGTGGTTGTTATAATCATGGTCGTGGTTGTTATAATCATGGTCGTGGTCGTTATAATCATGGTCTTGGTCGTTATAATCATAGTCGTGGTTGTTAGAATCATGGTAGTGGGTGTTATAATCAAGGTCGTTTGTGTTATAATCATGGTCCTGGTTGTTATAATCAGAGTCGTGGTTGTTATAATCATAGTCGTGGTTGTTATTATCATGGTCGTTGTTGTTCAAATAATTGTCGTGGTTGTTATAATAATGGTCGTGGTTATGATCATGGTCGTGGTTGTTATAATCATAGTCGTCATTGTTATAATCATGGTCGTGGTTGTTGTAAACACGGTCGTGGTTGTTAAAATCATGGTCGTAGTTGTTATAATCATGGTCTTGGTTGTTATAATCATAGTCGTGGTTGTTATAATCATGGTCGTTATAATCGTGGTCGTGGTCGTTATAATCAAAGTCGTGGTTGTTATAATCATGGTCGTGGGTGTTATAATCATAGTCGTGGGTGTTATAATCATGGTCCTGGTTGTTATAATCATAGTCGTGGATGTTATAATCATAGTCGTGGTTGTTATAATCATGGTCGTTGTTGTTCTAATCATGGTCGTGGGTGTTATAATAATGGTCGTGGTTATGATCATGGTCGTGGTTGTTATAATTATAGTCGTGGTTGTTATAATAATGGTCATGGTTGTTGTAATTATGGTCGTGGTTGTTAAAATTATGGTCGTAGTTGATATAATCATGGTCTTGGTTGTTATAATCATAGTCGTGGTTGTTATAATCATAGTCGTGGTTGTTATAATCATGGTCGTGGTTGTTATAATTATGGTCGTGGTTGTTATAATCATGGTCGTGGTTGTTATAATCATGGTCGTGGTTGTTATAATCATAAGCGTGGTTGTTATAATCATGTTCGTGGTTGTTATAATCATCTGCGTAGTCATTATAATCATGGTCATGGTTGTTATAATCATGGTCGTGGTTGTTAAAATCATAGTCGTGGTTGTTATAATCATAGTCGTGGTTGTTATAATCATGGTCGTGGTTGTTATGATCCTAGTCGTGGTTGTTATGATCATAGTCGTGGTTATTATAATCATGGGCGTGGTTGCTACAATCATGGTCGTGGGTGTTATAATCATGGTCGTGGGTGTTATAATCATGGTCGTGGTCGTTATAATCATAGTCGTGGTTGATATAATCCCGGTCGTGTTTGTTATAGTCATAGTCGTGGTTGTTATAATCATAGCCGTGGTTGTTATAATCATTATCGTGTTTGTTATAATCATAGTCATAGTCATGGTTGTTATAATCATGGTCGTTGTTGTTGTAATCCTGGTCGTGGTTGTTAAAATCATGGTCGTAGTTGTTATTATCATGGGCTTGGTTGTTATAATCATGGTTGTGGTTGTTATGATCATGGTCATGGTTGTTATAATCATGGTCCTGGTTGCTATAATCATGGTCATGGTTGTTATTATCATGGTCGTGGTTATTATCATAGTCGTAGGTGTTATAATCATAGTCGTGGTTGTTATAATCATGGTTGTAGTTGCTATAATCATGGTCGTGGTTGTTATAATCATGGTCGTGGTTGTTATAATCATGGTCGTGTTTGTTATAATAATAGTCATGGTTGTTATAATCATGGTCGTGGTTGTTATAATCATGGTCGCGGTCGTGATACTTACAGTATCTAATACACTATAGATAGGAATAGAATAAAGGTTAGAATAAATAGTTAAAGAATTATTCGCCATAAGGAGAGGAATAAGTACACACTGTAGCCTCGTAAGGTCCGAATATGCTCTGGTAAAGTTGAAATTGCGCATCCAGACGCATGATGAAACTCAGCTCCCTCCCACCTGTTATCTCTAACTATTGTCTGTTTCCCCTTCTTTCTTCTATTTACTCATCTCCCTTCCTTTACTAATCCAAACAACATTAAAAAAAGTAGGCCAAGAGAAAAAGTGGGGGGAGGAGGAGGGAGCCGTACGATAACTGCAATCGTCCGGCCGGCTGACAGCGTACAGCGATATCTGTTGCCAGCGTAAATAAAATTGTTAATTAATGCGTTCCTAAAGAAACCATCGACATATGACCAGGTTTGTTCCACTCTACGATTTTTTGGCGATTTTTCCACCAAGTTTGATGAAAAACGATTGTGATGTTTCGGCTGCCCAGAGCAGATACACACACGGCTAGTCCTATAGTATATTAGATAATCAAACATTTTAAGAGTAATAATCAATTATTAAAATATAATTATTGTATCCTAATTATAACTTATATACTGCATTCACAGATGAAAATCATTAAGTTATGTTGTGTTCAAAGATGAGTAGTAGTATTTTAATTTAGTACCATGTAGTAGCCTATCTCAATTTTAATGGTTCCCCATTGGTATTAAAGTTAATATAAATTCTACTTAATATTAGTTGCTGCAGTAGAATCACCCTTAAAATGGGTTCCATTAAGTTGATAATTGGCTCAACAAATTTAAATAAAATGTTAATATCGATGTTAATTGTAGTATTTTACTTTTTTCTGTCTAATGAGCATGTTGTCACTTCATTTTCCCCAAAGCTCATGTAGGTAGGTATGTACAGTCAGGAAAGATGTTGCCCTTACATGCAGTCTATTTGATTATGTAAATGAGACCAGAGATTGATTTATGTATTTGATTTGCATTACCTCAATTGCAAAATCATATTATGAAAATAATTTTATAAACATTACATTACTAAATAAATTTGTACATACTAAAAATGATTCAATGTAGCAGAAATAACATGAGGACTGTACTAGGCATCAACAGTTTGGGTAATTATAATGGTGATAAGAATGTGAATATGAATTACTTATAGAATACATTGATGTTTTCTTTATAGCTAATTCAGTGTTGATTGCATGTATAATCATGAATCAGAAAGTAGACTACTTTGCTATATTTAGACAATATATTTCCTTCAACAATATACAGCAATACCTCCTTTAGCCAGGATCCCTCAAACCCAGAACTCTCCAATAGCCGGAACTGAAATATTCTTGAAAAATCGTTCCCAAAGCCACTGGAAAATTCTGGCTTTAGGAACGATTTTCCGAGGAGCACATTTACCGTAAAATTCTGAGAAAATTGTACTGATACCTGAAAATTTACAGAAAATTCGAAGAATGGGCGAGTTTTTTCCGGGTTTGAGAGATGAAACTCAGGTGCATATCTGTTAATTCTGAGATAATTTTTCCAGTACTCTGAAAATTCCAGGGATGGGGGATATTTTTCCGGGTTCGAAAGATGATGTAATGGGTAATTTCTGGAACTACTGAGAACATTTTTCCGTTACCCCGAAAATTTCAGGGATGAGGGATATTTTCTTGGCCACATGGCAAAAATGGATGAATCAAGGGTGGTGAAAAAGGTGTATGTGAATGAATACGATGGGTGAAGGAGGCATAAAAGTGCTAAGAGAAGATGGTATGGTTTGGAAATATGGAAATGGGGTTTTGATAATGATTATGATGCCATTGTATTCCTTACCACTGTCACTGTACTGTATTTTTATTGCACATGCCACGAAATGCTGTATACCTGACTGTAAATCAAATTACTGTGGGTGCGATACGTCGGTGTTCAGCTTCCCAAAGGACGAAGGTCATCCATAGGAAAGATTTCATACCCAATGCATCTTCAGTCGTGTGTGCTAAACACTTCGACTCACGGTTCATCCTAACAGAAGACAGCATGACTCATCCTGATGGAACCGTGATAACAACAAAAAGAGAACACCCAGCTCTCACAAAAGACGCATATCCAACGGTCTTCCCGAAGCAGACCAAGTACCTGTCTATGAAACTGCCTCCAACACGTACAACTCCACAAGAAAGAGAAGGCCGTTTACTTGCACGGGATGAATTAGTGATCAATAACTGGATTGTGTGTCTTTTCTAAAAGTAAATTGTGATGCCCAACCAAAGGTAACTATGTCGTTTAAAGTGATGGCTGATTTAACAGTTTTATCCTGACATGAACATACGGCTTTAGATCCGAAAAAAATTAACTGGCTCTTCGGACCTGAAAACAAATGTGATCTGTGGTCCAAGTTTGATTCTTTGTTGAGTCACTTGGATGCTTACCAAGAGTCCAGTATCAGTGATGTGAATAAGCTCACCCACTGCATTATAGTGATACAAGAAATAATTGAAAATGAATCTGTTACTGACACCACATGTTCAAATGCTAAAGTAATGTGGTTCTGTGTTGAGCAACTTTCTTTGGCTATTCAGAAAAAAACAAGATACAGTTGTAAATTCTTGATATGGGCTTGTACTGCATGTTATTCAGGTCCCTCTTTTTACAGGTATCTACGTGAAACCAAAGTAATTATTATCCTTCATCCTGATCACTTGAGGAAGCTTGATTTATGTAGTGGAAAGACAGGATACTCAGAAACTTCACGTGAGCTATTTTTGAGGGAAACATTTTCAACTTTAAAAGTGGAAGAAAGACTAGTTAATGTGCTTTTTGATGAAATTCATGTGAAAAAGTCTCTTTCATATAAAGGTGGTAAACCTTATGGTGTGTCAGTAAACTCAGGTGAAGCTGCTACAACATTACAAGCTTTCATGATATCTTCACTTCTGTCAAAAAACAAGCCTGTAGCTTTATTGTAGCCACTATATAATGTTACAGAAGACACACTTCTTGAGCCGACACTCAGAGTTCTCACATTCCACCATAACATTGGATATTATGCAGTTTCCCTTATCTCTGACAACAACAGGGTTAACAGAAGTTTGTTTGAAAAATTATGTGGTGGGCATCTTACTTCTGTAATTCCAAATCCCTGTGATTCCAGTCTGCCCTATTTTTGTTTTTTGATTCAGTCCACCTGTTGAAATGTATCAGAAATAACTGGCTTACCCGAAAAATCCAAATAAAACATTTGTAATACCTTCACATGTAGAATTCCAAATTACCGAGGAGGTTAGTATGTCACCACTAAAAGAACTTTATTCAAAAGAGCGCAATTTACATGTTAAGTTAGCTCCAGGATTGTCAGAGAAAGTACTGTTTCCTACAAATTTGGAGAGGCAGAATGTGCAATATGCTGTTAAATTGTTTGATGATAAGAATGTTGCTGCACTGAAAATGTTGAACAATACTAATGTGTCAGGTGTAATTGACTTCTTGCAACAAGTAATATCATGGTGTAATATTGTAAATGCCAAAACACTAAAGAAAGGCATGGTTCTCCGTCAAGATAAATGCAACCCAATAAGGCAAGATTCATCTCTAGATTCAAATTTTTTATTTATCAATAGTTTTGGTCAATGGCTTACAGCTTGGGAAGAGGTGGAATTCCCTCAAAATGGGGCGAAGGTTAGGGTAGGTAAGCTTTCACGAGAAACCTCTTTTACCTTGAAACACACTACATATGATCAAGTTATGTGACCATCTATTAAAGCACCATAGTTTCCATTCTCTATTACTAGGCAAATTCCAGACAGATAAACTGGAAGCTAGATCTGGCCAGTATACCGTAAAGTTCTTGACAGAGGAAGCTTAAAATGACCTCCAGATTTCACTCTATCTGTATGTATGAGCACTTACAAAATATTTCAAGTTTTAGTATGTGATTTTAAGGAAAATTTTGTGCAGTGCAGTAACCAAAGAAATGTTCTAGTTAAGTTGAGCTTTGACTATCGGGAGAATGTATTTGACGTGACTGAATCTTGTCCATGTAATACTTCAGTAAAGAAAATCCTTTTGCTGTGTATTTGGTCAATGGCAAATATATTATTGAATAATTTCACAAAGTTATATAATAATAACATTGCAGTACACAATCGCTGTAAAAAGAGAAAACTCTCTACACTGAAGTAATCCAAAAGGGAGTTTTTACTTTTACAGTAAAAAAATTTCATAATGATTGGATATAATAAGTCTCTCTTTGATTTGTGTGGATAATACATTATAATAAGTTATTACACTGTAATTTCAACAGTTTAGTATACTGTATTAATTAAATTGACAATGAATGTTACCTGCATATGCCTGATTATTGAAATAAATATCCTAACCTTTAATAGTGTCATAAATATCCTTCAGATTATGGTAGAAGGAAGGCAATGAAGTAATGGTAGAAGGAAGGTAATGAAGTAATGGTGGAAGGAAGGTAATAAAGTAATGGTAGATGGAAGGTAGTAAAGTACTGGTAGAAGGAAGGTAATGAAGTAATGGTAAAACGAAGGTAATGAAGTACAAGTAGAACGAAGGTACTAAAGTAATGGTAGAAGAAAGGTAATGATTTTATGGTAAAAGGAAGGTAATAAAGTAATGGTAGAAAGAAGGTAATGAAGTAATGGTAGAAGGAAGGTAATGAAGTAATAGTAGAACGAAGGTACTAAAGTAATGGGAGAAGGAAGGTAATAAATTTATGGTAAAATGAAGGTAATAGAGCTATTATGAAGAAGAGGTTGAAGGTAAGTAAAGTGAGAGAGCTAGTGCGGTCGCTGCCTCTTCCAGTGACGTCATCAGACCCTCAACCAGGCTTTCTCTTCTAGGTGGCCTTGGCTCAGACCACCGCGACACTGATCGTCGGCTTGTCAGAGCCAAGCTCTCACTTCACGTCGCCCCAAAACGGTGAAGGCGAAAAGATTTCAGAAGAGGTTTTAACACTAAGCATCTGGAGGATCCAGTGGTAGCACATGCTTTCAGAGAGCAGCTCGAACATGAGCTGATAAACAACCCGGCAACAAACAACCCAAATCCCAGTGCAGAATCGGGTATTTTCGACACTGTCATGACAACAAAACAACAGAGAGACCCTCGGCCAGATTGAAAAAAATACACCAGGACTGGTTTGATGAAAATGACCAGGAAATCAATGTACTCGTGAATGATAAATGTGCTGTTTTAAGTGACTAGCAGAACAACCCTCACTCTCGTTCCCAAGAATAAAGTGGTAGCCCTGCACGAACTTCGCAAACTAAGGAACGACTGGTTTAAAAATAAAGCATGTGAAGCGCAAAAACTTGCAGATCAACACAAGATGCACCTATTTTTCAATTCCACTAAAACATTTTATGGGTCAATCACTCATGGCACAACCTCACCTCCTCTCATACTATGGTAACTTTCTAATTAAAGACGAAGAAGGCAATCATCAGCACTGGAAAGAGCATTACAATTCGCAGCTCAACCGAAACACTGATGTGGATGTCATGACTACCAAGCCGGTCCCTCAGCATCCAGAGCTGACCCATCTCAGCTATACTCGATCCCTGGATGAGGTAGCTACTGCCATCAAACAGATGAAAAATAATAAGCCCCAGGGCGTGATGAAATCCCAGTCGAGGTGTATAAAGCAGGAGGACCTCTGCTTACTAGCCGTCTCCACTCTCTCCTTGAGAATATATGGGAAAAGGAGGAAATCCCCAAGCTCTTGAAGAAGCCTCCATCGTCAATATATATGTGAACAAGGGAGACCGGTCACATTGTGGCAACTACCGCGGGATCTCGCTTCTGTTCTTAGCTGGCAAGTTTATCACCCGAGTCCTCCTGAACAGACTTCTCCTTGAGGAGGAAAATTTCCACCCAGAATCTCAATGTAGGCTTAAACCACCACGTGGCACCACTGACATGATCTTTTCTCCCCGCCAGATACAGGAAAGGTGCAGATAACAGCATTGTAACCTGTATATGGCCTTCATCGACCTAACCAAGGCCTTCGATTCAGTCAACAGGGAAGCCCTCTGGCGGACCCTCAGCTGTTTTGGCTGCACTCCAAAATTCATTGTCATTGTGAGGCAACTCCACAATGGCATGAATGGCAGTGTCCTGCACAATGGCACCCAGTCTGAGTTGTCCATCCAAACGGGGGCAAAACAAGGATGTGCACTGGCGCCAACTCTCTTTTCCATTTCTTGGCTACCTTCCTTACTCATGCTGTAATCGCCCATATGGGCAATTGTGGCTGTGCAGGGCAATAAGACCTTCGTCGTTGACGTGGTGAGTATAATTCGGTCAAAACCTGTTGAATACATTTCACATATAACAACTGCTGATACATCAGGACACACTTATTAAAATTATTTAGAGTTCTTAGAGGATTCAACAGTTTACAATCACACTCACGTTTTCGGGTCTAGAGTTAGACCAACGAGAACAAATATAATGTCCTGCAGGAGGATGTTGGCTGACGAGAATCAAGATGTTGTCTCTACAGTAGAAGATGATAGTCTGCCCCTCAGGCAGTCACACAGCTGCTACCAGTTCTATCTCGCTTAGAAAGTTATCTGAGTTTTCACTAGTCCAAGGCTTCCTTGTACGCTGCTTTGGGATCTTATATTTCTAGGCATCCCCAAAGCGTCCTTAGCGGGGCCGGCGTAGGCTACGAGAAGTGTCTCTAATTTTAAAGCATCAGGTATCTGCGCCATCCCAAGGTATCGCTGGAGGACTCGCTTGAACTCCCAGTATTCACAAGCTCCTTCGCTGAACTTCGGCGTAGGCCTTTGGGAGAACCTCATATTTTCTAATAGTTTTCTCACCCAACCCTCGGACCTCGGTGGGTAGTCCTTTTTGATCCTTCATCAACGTTAGTGGTTTCGGTGAGCGAGCTTGATGCTTGGAAATACTTTCGCGCTCCCCCTGGTGAGATGTTCCCAGCTCCGTGGTTAATGTGAGCGCCGGAAGTCCTCTTGGAGTATATAGCGTTTCTTCGTCAGTTTCAGTTTCAGAGGAAGGTTGTGTGTATGGAAGTGATAACACCTTTCTACGATCTTCTGTGCTGCCCTTACTTTGTAATCGATTCATACCTTTGGTGACGTTCTGCATCATCACTGTCATGTGAGTGAACATTTGCTGCGTCTGTTGGTATTGCTCATATAATTACCCTTCAATCCCTTCGTCTGGTGGTTCCTTTCTTTTCTTTGGAGACAGGTTTATCTCACGCTGCCTTGGCGGCGTGGGCGAGACGTCGGTTTCCAGGTCGACAGTGTCTCCTTGTTCCACGCCGCACATGCTCCTTACTTCTGACTTGTTCCTTCCATGTCCATGACTGCCAGAACAGCGAGCGTAATATGTCTTGCTCGATGAATTTATATAGTGACGCTTACTATCAGCTTCTACTTATGGTAACGCCCCACAATCACTGAACTCACACAAGTGAAGGTGATGTCACACTGATGCGTGCCATACGCACGAGAATTGTCACACAAACACGTGCCATATGTGCGAGCGATGTCCCTAAAAGACGTGACGTGCCATACGCACGAGTAATGTCACACTAACACAACCACAAAGACACCACAATCAATGTATGGATTCATTACACTGCTGATGTTACAAACACTACTGCGCCATTACTTACACAATGATGGTTACAAATGTTCCCTGAAGAATGCAGTGATGGGTAGGGAAACACCGAGTAACACTGAAGTCCGTTTATTATGGATGAGAGAAATACAAGTGGTGACTAGCGTGTGCCATGCACGGCTCACACAGTCAGACTGAGGCTGCCTTGCTATATGGCAGCCTCGGGGCAATGTTGCCACATAACATGCAGTGTTCCCACGTGATGATATATATAAATGCTACTCGGCACAGTAGCTTATATACAGGGTTGCTACTCGGCACAGTAGCTTATATACATAACCTACACACAACTTTACAGAGTTGTCACAACTTTTATTTTCTAACAGAAAAGGCACTCCACTCATTCTTATGTCTTATTTACACAGACACACCAGCCTTCATAAACTTGGCGATCTTGTCTGGCTGTACGCTTTGATCACTGTCTCTGCCGCGTGTTCGCACGAATTTTATTAACACCGAGGCCGCCCCTCTCTGACACGGGTCCTCACTGCCTGTCCGTAATGAACGTAATGAACGGCAACACTCCTGCGCGCTTGTCTGAACAATTTTGGCACCGAGACCAGTCTTTTCTGACACCGGTTCTCGAGGTTGCCAGTGCAGCTATCCCCAATGAACACTAACACTCGCGCGATCGTTCGAACAATATTGACACAAAGTCCAGTCTTTTCTGACTAGGTCCTCTTCGTACCGCTCCATACGATGACGTGAGCCTCGGCAGCTCCCACGATGGTCCTATCCCATATTTTGACTCTAATAGCCCATAGGAGCAATAATGGCTGTGCAGGACAATAAGACCCTCGTTGTTGAAGCAATGAGTATAATTCGGTCAAAACCTGTTGAATACATTTCACATATAACAACTGCTGATGCATCAGGACACACAGTTTGAATAATATGATCAATATATATAGTACATAAATATACTTATTAAAGTTATTTAGAGTTCTTATAGGATTCAACAGTTCACAATCACACTCACGTTTTCGGGTGTACGATTAGACCAACGAGAACATATATAATGTCCTGCAGGAAGATGTTGGCTTAATAAGCTATCTGAGTTGTCAACAGTCTCTTCACTTAACATGTGGAATTGTGCGTGGTAATAACACTCGTGCCAAGTCCAATTTAGCGTTTGGGTGGACATCGAGTACCGGATGAAGGATATTTTCAACATAGGACGACACCAGGCAAGAACAAAGGTGTCGGCAGCTTCCATTACTGAACTTCAATATGCAGACGACCTCACCCTTGTCGCTCACACTGAACGCGACCTCAGGAGATCCTGATCACTTAAGCAGATGCGTATGCACACTTCAGCCTTGAGGTGAATGTACGTAAGACCCAGATTATCTTTCAGCTTGGCCCTGGCTCAGCCAAACCTCCACCATCCATCTAGCTTATCGGTACTACCCTCTCTAATGTTACCCACTTTCGGTATCTTGGCTCCCACCTGTCCATCACCGTGAACATCGATAAAGCGATTCAACATCGGATCTGATGTGCATCTCAAGCCTTTGGCAGACTCTGTACTCGTGTCTTCAGCTGTAGGGAGCTGCAATTATCTACAAAGTTGCACGTACAATGAGCAGTGGTCCTCCTCACCTTGCTATACGGTAGCGAGGCATGGGTCACATAAAACTTGAAAACTTTCACCAACGTAGTCAATGCTTTATCCTCCGAGTTTGCTGGGAGGACAAGAGAACAAATGCCAGTAGTCTTGCTGACACTAACTGTAAAGATACTATGAATTGTTGATTTTCTTTTTGTTAATTTAAACTGAGCTATAGAGTGAAATTAATTATTGTGTTAGACAGAGACTCTTCTTTGGGCAATGTGAAATATTTTGATTTAGGTTGCATTTACCCAAACTACACATGTACTTTATGTCTACACGTAAAATGGCAGTCAAACATTCAAATAGCACACATTTACCAATATATTCGCTGTTGCTAAATAAAGAGAAGATAAAAATTGGAGGAAACTGAAGTGGGCCAATTGTCCCATACTGGGCACTCCCCTTTACACCCAACCCCTATCGCTCATATATCCATCCGACCTACTGTATGTTTGAAGCTAACCAGCGTATTCGAATATTATGATGATGTTTAGAAACTTATTCCACTCATCCACTACTCTATTTCCTTACCAATGTTTACCTATCCCGCACCTAAATCTAAATTTGTCTAATTTAAAACCATTGTAACGAGTTTGCTCCTGGTTGGATAATCTGAGTACCTTTGTTATATCACTTTTGTTTAGCCCTGACTTCCATTTATACACCTCGATCATATCGCCCCTTACTCTACGTCTCTCGATGGAGTGCTAACACCAGCCTCTGTACTCAAGGGATTAGTCTTGTCATTCTCCTCTGAATTCTTTCTAGGGATTCTATATCCAATCTGTAGTACGGTGACCAGAACTGAACTGCGTAATCCAAGTGAGGTCTCACAAGCGCAAGATATAATTTTAGGGTGACCTAGCTAGTCTTGTAACTAACACTCCTTTGTATGAACCCAAGTACTTCGTTTCCCTTGTTTCGAGCAAATACACATTGTTTACAAGGTTTAAGATCCCTACTTAGAATTACTCCTAAATCTTTCTCACAGTCGGATTTCACTATAACACCACTGCTCTTCTAGTATCTGGTTTCTCTGTTTACATCTCATAGACTAAGTACTTTACATTTGTCCACATTAAATTTCGACTGCCATTTTTCAGACCATTCGAAATTTTTTTTAGATCTTCCTGTAGTTTTGCGAGCCCACGTCAGATTTAATTACACGCCCTATTTTAGTGTCAACAGCAAATTTACTTATATTACTGTCTTCGCCTATATCTATGTCGTTTATGTTTAAAATAAATAATAATGGTCCAAATACTGAGCCTTGGGGAATTCCACTAGTGACGTTACTTCAATCGGATTTAGTGTCGTTAATGCTTACTCGCTGTTTTCTGTACTGTGACGACGCCCTTATGCAATTTAGAATATTTCCTCCAATGCCATGAGCCTCCACTTTTTGGACAAATCTTTCGTGGGGGACTCTTTCGAAGGCTTTGCTGAAATCGAGATATACCACATCATAATCGTGCCCGCCGTCCACTGATAAAGATCAGTTCTATAAAAATATTTAGTTTTATAGAACTGACCATAAGCCTCCCCATAACATTGAGACTCTCTTAGTATCACATTTAAACAAAAATTTATCTCAAATTCCTCTACAACTTGTTACGAGTTGGGGATTTAGAATATAGTTAAAAGTCTACCCAGATCTCAACAGGCAACAACAATAAAAAAACAAAGACAATCGGACTATAAAGGGGTAGACAAAGGATGCGAGTTTTTGTTGTGTATAATAAAGTACCATAAATTCCTTAACAAAATATTCAGCTTTCTATAATTTACCCTTAACCATACTTAACCTAAACATACGCAACATTGGCTTAACAGTATATACATATTTATACAACATACAACAAACAGAAGCAAGTGGAGGTGGGAGGCAATATCAGATTACAAAATACTCAAGTGCAGTGCTGAGATGGCTGACGAGTAAGGCTGAGTATTAGGGTGTGTCATAGGAGGAAAGATCAGCTAAAACTAATGGCCCATCACTTTTTTGGTAGATTTTAGTGTATATAAACAGAAAATAATTTCAGTTTTAATATTTTGCAACCTTTTGCTAGGTAAATTTTAGCATGAAATTTATCGAAAATCTAACGTACAGCTGCACTAGTGCATTACAATTAAATAGTGAACATTGCTTTCTGACTTCATTCTTTAACAACCCAACTAACAATATTTTTTCTGTTTCAGATTCTGATGCATTTATAAGTTGATAATATTTGCGATGGCTGCTTGTGTCAGGACGAGGAACCAAAAATCCAGCCATCTCAGTCACTATCTTGGGTCTGGGAGAGAGCTCCTGAAGTCGGAGTTGCCTACATTGAGAGATGCTTTGAGATACGGTGTTTTAATCAGGCAAATCAGTGAAATGAACCAAAGAACTTACACAAACAAAGACATTGCCAGTGATATGACCAAAGCTGTCTTGGCACAGTACACTCTGGCTAACGCTCAGTTCAAGCCTCCAGTCATAACAAGTCAGAAGAAGATTAGTGAGAGACTGCTAGCCAGTTGGGAAAAGGCAAGAGATATCTCTCTTGGGAGAGGAAAACTTGCAGTTAAGGACAGCTTTGCCAAGCAACTGGACCAGTTATTTGACATAATTACTTGCAAGTGCCCAATTGTTCTCTGTCCTGAGTTTGGATGCGATCGTGACTGTAAATCCGAGGCCCACATCTCCTGTATTTGCAAGCGTGAACTGAAGATTCCTGTGATCGAACTGGCATTTGTCAAAGCACAGAGAGAGAAGACTGGCAGTATAGGGGCTCTCATGATTTCTAGCCAAGATATTCCGGAGTCCAAGAGACAGGAGGCTGCCACAGAGAGACAGAAGAGGAGAAGAGTTGCCGAGGAAAAGAGACTTGAGAAGGCCCAGGGTGAGGTAAAAAGGCCGATGATTGGAGTCAAGCTGATTCAGAGTTTAATGACTTCCCCATGGCTGATCCGAGTGCTGACCAGGAGAATGGTGACTTTGTCCCTAACCCAGAAAATAATGATCCCAAACCTTCCAGGCATAAGATTCGAAATAGGAAAGATATCCCGAGCATAGCTCTGGCCAGCATGCGACACCACACTGGTCTCAGAGAAACTGCAGAGATAGCAACAGCTGCCTGGATTGACGGTGGTTTGATAACACCTGATGATATTCACCTGGTGATAGATCATAACAAAGTAAGGAGAGCTCAGGAGAAACTTGTCAGTAACCTAGAAGAGGAGTTTGATAAGGGGATAAGAGAAAATGGAATCAATTGTTTGTTCTTTGATGGGAGAAGGGATGACACTAAAGTGTTCATGAAAGTTGGAGATTCTGACAAGTTGTTCCCTGCCATGGTGAAGGAGGAACACTACTCCTGCTGCAGTGAACCAGGAGGGAAGTATTTGTGGCATTTCACTCCAGTGAAAGATGACATCAGGAAACCAGCTGAGATAGTGGCAGATAACATTGTGAAGTGGCTCAGAGAGAGGAACGTAGACCAGACCCTGCAGGCCATTGGAGGGGACAGCACCAACACGAACACAGGGTGGCAAGGGGGGGTCATACAGTGGATAGAGCGGAAGATTGGGAGGAAGCTGGTCTGGATTGTTTGTGACCTCCACACCAACGAGTTGCCACTCAGACATCTGATCCAGGAGCTGGATGGCAAGACTCTTTCAAACAACAGATGGTCTGGTCCTCTTGGCAAGATGCTGGACTCTGCCACTGAGTTAGAAATAAATCCGAGCTTTGAAAAAATCACAGTTGGCCCTCCACTCGTTGAGCTTGCACATACTGTCATTGACGACCTGAGTACTGACCAGTACTATGGTTACATGATTTGCAGTGCCATCAAAACTGGGGTCATGCCTGATAGACTTGCTTACCTGCAGATAGGTCCAGTCTCACATTCTAGGTGGCTCACAACGGCTCTCAGGTTCTGCAGAATTTGGGTCGCTCATCATAAACTGAAAGGGAACCAGCTTCACAACCTGAGACTTATTGTCCAATTCATCGTGAGTGTCTACTTGCCAAATTGGTTCAACACCAAGGTCAAGTCATCGTTCTCCGAAGGTCCGAGGCATGTTCTCTTCCAGCTTGAGCTCCTGAGGAGTCAGCCAAGGAAGGTTGTTCAGATTGTGGAGCAGACTGTGAGGAGATCTTCCTGGTATGCTCATCCCGAGGCAGTTCTGCAGACAATGCTCTGCAGTAAGGATGAGGAGGAGAGAAGAGTGGCAGTCAAAAAGATCTTGGATATGAGACTTATGAGAGGATCTGGGCATGACGAATCAGTTGGTGACGATTCCTTCAGGGTCAGGAAGATTCCTGAAGTCAATCTAGGTGCCAAGACCCTCACTGATCTCATAGATCTGGATAACATCCAGGCTGACAGTGAGCCCCCTCTTACCTGCAGCCTCACCAATGTTCAAGTCAGAGCTTTCCTGGACAACCCCATGCATGTCCCTGCCTGGCCCTCGCACACCCAGAGTATAGAGCGTTGTGTACAGCAAGTGAGCGAGGCCAGCAGTCACGTGTACAGCCAGGAGAGGAGAGAAGGCTACATCTGAGCTCAGGTGGTCAGCAGGGAGGTGATGAGTAGAAACAGAAGCAAGAAAGACATGTTCTCTATGGTGTGCAGCAACACCGGGTCGTAGTAGTAAAACCGGTTTTTGTATTTGATGATTTTGTTTTCTAAAGGAATATTAAATTTAATAAATGTGTCAAGATCATTCGTTTCACTATTCTGGATCATTTTCATCCTAATAAATTAACCTGATACATTTACTTTACTTTAAATAAGCTATTGAGTGGTGTTGGTAAAAGGGTGGGAATACTGAATTTTCATAACATTTCAAGTTAAAATTTACCTAGCAAAAAATGAAAACTTTTCAAATCTGAAGATATCACATGATTCTGCACATAGAACTACATCATTAATACCATGGGCCGATTTTTCAAACTCAAAAAAAAAAAATTCGCCTCCGTATGACACACCCTACTGAGTATTGAAGAAGATGGTAGGTAGTCACTGTGCCGTAGGTTTCCAGGATAGGTGATCCTAGTGTGGTCACTTCCCAGAGTGAACTGAACTCTCCTCGATCTAGAGCTGCTGAGGAAGACTTGGAGGAGGTGACGCAACAACCAGGATATGGAGAAGGGAAACCCCGGAGTGGTAACTAAGACTAGTCATACTCGGGCTTCGTCCGTAGATGGCGTTGCTCGTGGTGCTGGGTAGGTAGATCATGACAATAGATGGCATGGTTTGTAGTGCTGGGTAGGTAGATCATGACAATTGATGGGGTGGTTCGTGACACACCCCCACTCCAAAGACCTCCGTAGCGCAGGCGCGAAGGAGGTGATCACCTGGTGCATCTGGAGAGTAGCTGCTGCATTTCCACTGGAGCTCGGGATAAGGAGTCCGCAATCAGGTTGTCCACCCCCTTTATGTGCCGGAATTGTAGATTATAGGGCTCGGTGAGGAAAGCCCAGCGGAGGATTCGCTGGTTGGAGGTATTGTTGGTTTGGATGAACGTGAGCGGGTTATGGTCGGTGAAGACTAGGGTGGTTTGTGGGCGAGATTGGAGGTAACATTCAAACTTCTTTATTGCCAACACCAGAGCCAGGTTTATGGTGAATCCAGTCTCTTGCAGTCGTGCGAACAGTATCTCCAAACGCACCAGATGTTCGTCCCAGCCGCCCGACACCACCACCAGGTCATCCAGGTAGGCGAACGTCCCATCTAGGTCCTGAATCAGGTAATTGATTGCCCTCTGGAATGTGGCCGGAGCATCAGAAAAGCCAAACGCCATAACCAAATATTGAAAAAGACCAAATGGAGTTATAAATGCTGAGATTATTTTTGCCCTATCCGTGAGTCCCACTTGATAATATCCTTTCAACATGTCCACCGTAGTTATAAATTTTGCACAGCCTATGCTGTCTATTATATCTTCAATCAAAGGTAAAGGGTAGGAGTCTGAGACAGTGACCTGGTTCACTTTACGATAATCGGTACAGAAACGAAAAGTGCTATCGGGTTTTGGAATGAGAAGGCAAGGTGAAGCCCAGGGGGAGGTACTAGGCTCAGCTAAGTTATGTTTTAGCAAAAAATCTACCTCCTTTTTCATAATCTCTCTTTTTTGTGGATTTAGTCGATATGCTGATTGCCTAATGGGTTGTACATCATCTGAGATTAGCTTAATATCATGTTTAAGTATATTGCAAAACCCTTGGAGGTCCGACGTGACTTTAGGAAATGTTGATAATAACTTAGTGAGATCTTTTGCTTGAGATGGATTCAGAACAGAAAAATACTCATCCAAGTTTTTGAGTATGTGACTGTTAGCAGGGTTTCCTTTAGGTAGAGGGAAGTCCAAATTCTCCAATAGGTCCATGTCATCTGCCTCCGGCTCCGGCCCTGACAAAACCGTATGCAATACAGGTAGGCTTATAGCCTCTGGGATGTCTTCCTCTGACTGCCTGGAATGGTAAAGTTTCATGAGATTAATGTGAACAAGTTGTAAATCTTTTCTGCTATCAGGAGTATGGACTATATAGTTGAGGAGAGTTAGTTTATTAGCAATGATTTGAAAGTTTTGATGGAACCGTTCCAAGCAACCTTGGGATTGTGGGTGGTAAGCCGAAGATGTACAATGGTCCACACTGAGGTCTTTCATCACCTGTTTGAAAAGATTGCTCGTAAAATTGGTGCCCTGATCGGATTGGATCTCTTTAGGAATGCCCACTGAAGTGAAAAGGTGCAAAAGAGGTTTGATTACATTTTTTGAAGTGATGCTTTTAAGGGGAAAAGCCTCAGGATAACGTTTACTGGTATCCATAACTGTGAGCAGGAATTGATTTCCCTTCTTAGTCTTTGGTAATGGGCCCACACAATCCACAACAATCTTTTCAAATGATGTAGAAAATACTGGGATGGGCTTAATGGGAGCTGCTGGTATACTTTCATTTGGTTTTCCTACCATTTGACAAATATGACAAGATTTTAGGTACTTTGACACATCCTTCCTAAGTCGAGGCCAGTAATACTGTTGGAGGAGCTTTTTATATGTTTTCAGGATTTCCAAATGTCCTGAAATACCATCATGGGCAAGGGCAATTAATGCTGGTCTGACTGAGGAGTGAATTACCACTTGATGTATTTCAGACCACGCCTCAAGATGGGTAAGCTCAGGGGGTCTATAGGCCCTTAACAAAACCCCTTCCTGATAATAAAAACAAGGAAGGGTGTTAAAATCTTTACCCTCAACTGCCGCATGATGAAGTTTATTCAAAGATGGATCAGATTGTTGGGCTTTAATGAGCTCATCCTTACTAATGGTCTTATTGTACAGATCTTCTGTGGGTAGGAAGATATTGGAGGTGGTTTTAGATGAAGAGGGCCCATTTCGCACACTCTGTGATCGGGTGACAGCACAAGATGGGAAAAGGTGAGGAATAGTTTCTTCAAGGTCAGTGGTGGAGTTGACAGGTAAGGGAGAGTCGACTGTCTTTATGTTGGGAACCACTAGATCTCCTACCAAGTCATTACCCAATATTAAATGAATGCCCCTCACAGGCATTGGATCTTTCCTAATGGCTACTTGCACTTCCCCAGTAATCAAGGGACATTGGAGGTGCACTTTAGCTAAGGGATAGGAAGAATGGGATGAGAGATCTGAAATTAGAACACTCTCATTAGTAAATGCTGTAGATATATCAGGAATGACGTTAAACAGGAGAATAGATTGTCCTACGACCGTATCACGTAGTATATGAATAGGGAAAGAACGAGACCCCTCTATGATTGAAATTTTGCCCTCATAGGTGAATGAAGATAAGAGATCCTGATGGGGCCTTTCCACATTGGTGGTTGCTATTGGTTTGAATTTGGGATCCAGGGAACTACTTTTAGAAGTTCGACACTTTGGGTGTTTACAAGACTGGATCGTATGGCCTGGTTTTTTACAGTAAGAACAATAAAACCTGGTTGAATCGAGGGGGGGGGGGTAGGTGTGGGACCTTTCGACCTACCACTCACGTCCCCAAGGTTATCATCAGAGGAGGACCTAACATGCCGGAAAGTACCACGTTCCCTACTGCCTAGTGACTCCACCAGCAAGGCGTACGCATCAGCCAGCTCAGCCGCACGCCCTAAATTAACCTCTCCACGCTCCTCCACATGCTTCAAGATGTGAAATGGTATCTTGCTCTTCCACTCCTCCAGGACTACCAAGTTTAACAAATCCTGAAATGTGGAGGTCTCTATAGCCTCTAACCACTTCTTGAAAAACCTAAGCTTTTCTTGAGCAAACTCAACAAAGGTGTGTGAAAATGTTTTGGTTAGTTTACGAAACTTCTGCCGGTATCTATCTGGCGTGATAGCATAAGAGGTGAGGATATTCTTTTTTACGTTATCATAATCATCAGTCTGGTCTAAACAGTTATAAACTCTACGAGCCTTACCACATAATTTAGGAACTAACACCGACACCCACTGGTCCTTAGGCCACTCATTCTTCCCGGCTATTTTCTCAAAAGTCCAAAATGACCCGTCCATATCAGATTCGTCAAACTCGGGAACAAGGGAAGAAGCATTAGCAGGGTTAAAAGCAGCTAGTCTCTCTTTTAATGCCACTTCTTTTGATTTAAACTCCGATGTTAAGGTGACTTCTTTCTCTTTCACCTGTAGTTCTTTCAGTCTAACCTCCTGCTCCAATTTGGCCTGTTCCGACCTTTCCTCATACTCCAACTTGGCCTGTTCCAACTCATGCTCCAACTGGAGTTCATTCATTTTGATTTGGAACTCGAACCTAGCTCGTTCTAGTTCTAAGGCGTCTACTCTTTGTGTTTTTTCTTGAGGGCTAGCCAGACCTGAAGCAACTTCTGAGTGAGGAGGGGTGGTGGATAGTGGGTGAAGTTTCTTGGACATGGGCGTTAATTGGTCAACAGCGGATTCTTTTAAAACTTCTTGTTGAACCAACATTTCAATTACCTGATTTTTTAACATTTCCTTAGTCAGTTGCTGTGAATATGGGATATTGTAATAGTTGGCTATTTCTTTCCATTCTTTCTTCAGGATATTAACACGTAATTTAGCTACGGAAGGATTTTCAATAAAATCCTGGAGATCAAAACCTGAGGTGGCCATTGTTAAGAAAAACTAGATAAATTAACTAATGGTCAAAAGATAAGATAAGTGGATAACCCTAGAAAATATCACGGCAGTGGATAACAAGAAAGTCCCGGAAACTACCCAAGTTATACCTAGGGAAATTACACTTATGAATATTGTTCTTCTGATAAGATCCTTAAATAAGGATAAGAGACCTGGAAAGATACTTGAAACAGGAAGGGTGTATTACGGCATTAATATAAAGATCCGGATAAACAACCCTTGAGTTACTTTATTATTGACCCCGAATGAGATAATGAGAAGAACAATAATTGCGGCTTTATAATTATGGGGTCCTGGTAGAGCGGGGCATCCCAAGATATCACTTCATCCTAAACTAGTGACTATGGAACAGCCTACTCTGGTGCGAGGGTACGGCATTAAACAGATCCGGATTCTTCCCTACACTCGATAAGACTTACTACACGACTGCCACGTGTAATAACAGGTAAGCCTTATGACACTTGGAACCTAATATCCTACGTCTGTCCCTCTTACTGTACGATAATACCAATATATGCACAGACATATGAAGGAAACTTTAAACCACCGTAAAGCAATTGTGAACAGAAGTGACTGGGAGGAATAATTAACAAGGAGTAACAAGGGGGGAAGAAATATGGCACTTAAGGTCGTGTCCTGTCACGGTCGCCATTTGTTACGAGTTGGGGATTTAGAATATAGTTAAAAGCCTACCCAGATCCCAACAGGCAACAACAATATAAAAACAAAGACAATCGGACTATAAAAGAGTAGACAAAGGGTGCGAGTTTTTGTTGTGTATAATAAAGTACCATAAATTCCTTAACAAAATATTCAGCTTTCTATAATTTACCCTTAAACATACTTAACCTAAACATACGCAACATTGGCTTAACAGTATATACATATTTATACAACATACAACAAACAGAAGCAAGTGGAGGTGGGAGGCAATATAAGATTACAAAATACTCAAGTGCAGTGCTGAGATGGCTGACGAGTAAGGCTGAGTATTGAAGAAGATGGTAGGTAGTCACTGTGCCGTAGATTTCCAGGATAGGTGATCCTAGTGTGGTCACTTCCCAGAGTGAACTGAACTCTCCTCGATCTGGAGCTGATGAGGAAGACTTGGAGGAGGTGACGCAACAACCAGGATATGGAGAAGGGAAACCCCGGAGTGGTAACTAAGACTAGTCATACTCGGGTTTCGTCCCTAGATGGCGTTGCTCGTGGTGCTGGGTAGGTAGATCATGACAATAGATGGCGTGGTTCGTAGTGCTGGGTAGGTAGATCATGACAATTGATGGCGTGGTTCGTAACAAACTGAAAACCTGGAACGTAAATGTAACATTTAGCAACTCATGCACTGTAAAACAAATGTTAATTAAGAACTCCCCCCAGCAGTGTAGGTGGCTGCATTTACAAGGTTCCTTGCAAGGAATGTAATATGTTCCATTTAGATCAGACGGGAAAAGATCTTATAACTAGACTTAAACAACATAAATATAGTGTTAGGACAGGCCAGGAATCCAATGCTCTGTTCATTCATATGAGAGATAATAATCATTGCATTGACTGGGATAATGCCCCCTCAATATTTAATTGTCAGTAGGAACATTATAGAATCTAGTCTCATTAAGCATAACGAAGATCTATACTCAATAAAGAGAATATTTATACAAGATAAATATCGGGCCAAGTAAAATAACTGATTTTATCTTTAAAAGTATTCAGTATCGCACTTTTTATAATTATTTAAGTGTAATATTTTGTATTGATGTTGATATTCGAAAATACTTCTGATATATTAGTTATTGGTTAGTTGGGGCTATCTTCTTTGTTTACGATTGACGACCGCGTAAACACTGGCGCGTTCGCTCTCTATGCACGTGGGACAGGGCGCGCTCAGAAAAGTGGCAATCTTTAAAAAATTGATGCAAAAAAAAAATGACGGAAAAAGTGCTAGTGGGACGGGCCCCTTCAATATTAATGATTAACCTTCAAGTACTTCAGTCAGAAATTCCCAAACATCAGTAAGAGACTTTCATGGGAGCTCAGATTCGTGAAGTTCTCCTGCACCGTCATACATCTATCGAATACAAACGGAAATCCAGAAAGACTTTGTTTTAGTTAAATCAGTTAAGTCAGATTGGTTGTACTCATCTAAACGTCTAAAACCACTCAGATTATGTTTTTGTAATTTACACAAATACAATTCTTATTATGTAACACAATTTTTTATATTTACTTTTCTATAAAAAAATAGAGGTGATTGATTGAGTAAAACTACATTTAGATTGACACTCAACATGCAGTGCTTAAATTTACTAAATAAAGTATTTTTTGTGTTTGAACAGATGACAAGTTTGTTGACAAGTCTAGTAGTTATTAAATAATGTGAGTATTATAAGAGTAATTACATCAAAGGTTTTGTATAAATTCCAGGTGCAGTAATTCTCAGGTGGTGACATAGTTGAGTACAGGTAGAGTTAGGTAAAGCGTCTGGTACAGTAATTTCTAAGTCATATCAGTATTATAAAGGTGAACCCAAGTATAAATGTAGTTTTTAATATAAATTCCAGGGACAGCAACACCCAGGTAAGGGCAGAAGAATAAATATTTACAGATATTTAAAAACGTCTTAAAAAAAATTCTTCTTCTTGGAAATAATTTATTATAAAAACTGTCTAAGGCCAGTTTTCAATATATTTTATTTGTGTTTTGTCATTAAAGCTACGAATAAAGCACAATTAAACATCCCAAACAGATAGGGTCATTAAGCTTTTCACTGTGTCACGCACTAGTCAATTTATTCTGGCTACCGCCAGACCATTTTATTCTGCTTAGGGTAACCTCCCGCTGTGAAAGAGTTAAGCAACTGCCCTAAACCATAACACACCTTTAGATGAAGCTAAAACAAGATACAATTTACATATAATTTCTTCCAGTCGATTAAAGAAAATATTCAGCGAGGGGAAGGAGGGAGTCTGTGAGAGGTCAGGTTCAGGAGGTTAGGTTGGGTGAGATAATTTATGTTACACAGGTTTATTAATGAGAGAAAGTTATTCAAGTGATGTTAAGGGGTAGATTTGGTAAATATGGTTACATACATACACACACCTGTCGACGAGCTTGGGATTTCGAGTCTCTCTCTCTCTCTCACACACACAAGGACCTCTAAGGAACACACACACTTCCTGTGCCTTCCACCAATTTCCTGGTCCGTTTCTTAGTCTTCCTTACTTGGCTGTTTCCCCTGTGAGACTCCAATTTCCCCTCTCTGGCTGACTCCCCTTATTCGATCTATCCCCTCAATTCTTCCATTCACTTCCCTTTTTCCTCCTACCCTTCCTTTTCCTCTTTATTTCCACTCTTCCCTTCACCTTCTTCGTTCATTTATTTTCCCTTTCATCCTCTCCTTTCTTCCCTTTTCTTTCCCTCTTCTTCCATCTTATCTTCACTTCCCATCTTCCTTTTCCCCTTCACTTACACTCCTCTTTCTCCCCTTCCTCCTCCTCTGCCTTTTTTGTCTACACTTCCCTTTTTCCTTCTCCCTTTTATGTCAGATTTAAACCGTTAAAAACAACCTTTAATGAGTTAATCTTTCTGTGTTTATCTACATATTCTCGAACTGGACTTTGAATATTACTGAAAAACCGTATCGTAATATTAATTGAACCTTGAAATGAACCTTTAATTAAAAACTACCCTACCCTACCCTACCCTACCCTACCCTACCCTACTCTACCCTACCCTACCCTACTCTACTCTAACCAACCTAACCTAACCTAACCACCATATCGTACCACTATCTGAACCTTTAAAATGAACCTTTAATTCAAATATTCAATCGTTTATTTGATTTACATACAAAGAGAATCATTTTTTTTCTTCAATACTATTTGGACACGCCATCACTAGTGCTTAACCAGGATGTCAACACATGCCCACCCTACACTGGAATGCACTGTCTATATAAATGTATAACACACACATGACACTATCAGCCCGGAAATAGCATTGAATAAAGTATTATTTATGTCAAGTATTTTTTTTTTAAATATCATTATTAACATCAAGAGAATGAGGTCGTTTGATAACCTGGTCATTTTAGTTAATATATGCTAAAAAGGTTAACCTGCTGTAGTCATTATCTGTTATATGCATTTAACACTAATATGAAATCATGAATTACAGCTCTATTAACTTCGGTAATATAGTAATTAAAAACAATATAATCATGAGATTTACACTAATTAAATGGTATAAATAAACACAATTATCGTAACAGTTGTCATACTGTATTTCATCAACGTAATATTCAATTGACTGTACAAAAATGACCCCAAAACCCATATTGTTATTTTTTCTCGGTTATAACAACAATAAAAATGATCACCAGTGGTAAATATTAATAATATATAGACACACCGGCGACATTTATGAGGCTGACTCATGTAAGTGGTTTATTGGTTGCGCCTGTAAGCTCAATATCTGTCTCTATTGACTAAACGGGTCAGGAGGGATTTTATTTTTACGTGAATTCATCTTTCCATTTTTGATGATGACGTAAAAACACTATAGGAGAGAAAGAAGAGGAAAAATATATAGAAAAAATAGATGAAGAGTTTGAAGAAGAGGAAGAAGTAGAAAGAAAAAGATGAAGAAGGGAAGAAGAGGTGTAATGGAACATCTTACTCACCAACATAATTCATAGTCTGAAAGTAGAAGAACAAATGATTGTTCTATTATTATTATGAGAGAGAGAGAGAGAGAGAGAGAGAGAGAGAGAGAGAGAGAGAGAGAGAGAGAGACATACAAATAAACAGACATGGAGAAACAGAGAGAGAGCGAAAGACACACACAGACAGACAAACAAACAAACAGAAGAAGGAGAAAGACAAACAAACAGAAGAAGGCGAAAGACAAACAAACAGATAGATAGACAGACAGGCAGACATACATGTATACAAACAGACATACATGTATACAAACAGACAGACAACCAACAAAGAGAAAAGGGGGGACAAACATACAGAGAGACACGACCTTTTCAACCAAGAAAACCCCACAACTAGAGTCCTTAGCTTCAATATATAGCGATCACATAGAAAATAGAGCGACAGTGATTTGACAGACTCGTCACCTCTAACAAGATGGCTCCTACTTCCTTTCTAAACTTACTTTCTGAAAAGTAATCGATGGAGAGTCTTGATTTTTGAGAACTTGGGAATTTCCGGTGATTGAGAGGCGAAATTGGGGCTATGGTCTCTCTCTCTCTCTCTCTCTCTCTCTCTCTCTCTCTTTCTTTTACTTTCTCTCACTTGCCCTTTTTCTTTGTTCTCTTTCTGTTTTACCTATTATATACACGTGCTCTCTACCTCTATCTATGTATTTTTTTCTCTTTCTTTTTCTTTCTCCCTCTCCCGTGCTCTTCCTCTTTGTCTTCTTTCTCTTTTCTCTATTATACACACCTGCTCTCTCTCTCTATCTCTCTTACTCCATAGACACAAATAATCCCATGGATTAGGAAGGTCAGGAAAGAATGAAATAATTAAGTGAACACTAATAAAGCAAATAAAAACTAGAAAAAACTATAAACGCGTTAGGATGTATTCATTCTATCAACACCCGGCCCAGGATTGATTTATTCAGTGCAATTCAAAAGGATTCCCTGCCAAATAGACTTCAACAAGTTTATCAAATCTAATAAAGTCTGTCCCGGCGGCAGTGAAAAAGAAAACTAAAATATAGAAAACGAGAATAAAATTTTCACCAAAGGAAACCTGTCGAAACTTAATGAAACACATTTAAATATTGAAAATGTGAATAAAACACAAAGAATAAACGGGAGTAAACACATTAAAATAAAAGAAAAACAAAAGAATAAATAAGAATAAAACAAAAATAAAAGCCCAAAAAGAACACCAAATATCAATAATTCATAATTAAATTATCCTGAGGCAAATTCTAACTCTCAGAATTTATTCCTACACTCAAAATGTCGTAAATGTGATTCCATTTAATTAACAAGTTGAGAGAACACACACGTAAATCCATTATACTATCAGTGTAAGTTTGGCATCGCGATTCTTGTTTTGTGTCAGCATAAAAGAGCTTCGATAGATGAGTTCTTTAACTACAAGATGGATAGTACCTGTACATTACACAACTAGCTGACCAAAGTTACGGTATATTGATAATTAAAGCATAATCATCAATGAGTTAAACTAATGACTTAAAATAGTTAAATCACCGTCATTTAAGGATTAAATGTTCGTCTTTAAAGAGTTAAAGCTTCCTCCTTTAAGGGTTAAACCATCGTTTCACTTAACTATCAGAAGGTTGAAGTAAAATTACGCTACAGCAGTGGTTCTCAACCTTGTTTGCCCCATGCACCCCTTTCACCATATGTCAGAATGTCATTCCCCCCTCCTTTCCAAGATTGTCTGCCTCAAAAAGTGCATTCCAAATAATATGCATATAATACTGAAAATCCTTTATTTTTTCCATATTAGTACATATACCCCCCCCTGAAAACCTGAATTCCCCCCCCTGGGGGGAATTCCCCCCTGGTTGAGAACCCCTGCGCTACAGCATACTGTACCACATCATCCTCCACTGATCATATCACCTTTTCCACAGTCGACTCTGTTAGGGGCTAGGCAGACTAAATCCTTGCTAGGTGATCCACTTGGCAAAAAGCAATGTGAGGGAACCATTTCCCAATGACTTCGGTGGGAACAGGTACGCAGCTTTGTACTCGTGTCCGTCCGAGTTACTCCATGTTCCTCCATATCCCCCCCGTGTGTCCCCATGTCCCGCGGTGTGTTCCATGATCACCCCTTAGTCCCCCAGGATGCTTCTGTATTCCCCGTATCTCCCGTGTGCCTCCGTGTATCCCTGTGTTTTTTCATGTTTCTCCTTGTCCCTTCGTGTCCCCCGTGTTCTTCCGCTCTCTGGAGATACATACGTGATGTAAGGGCGTACCACACCACACCCCTATCTTAGAGAGAAACCTTGTGATATTAAATTAGTGTTTGACATCTTAGGTGTCGGATAACATTAGAATCCATTGACTAATATCATCTTCCATCTACCGTACCTCCATAACTGGGAACTCTATCATTACAAGGATTATTTAATGAATTAGGAAGACATCTCAACAGAGCTTGTAAGACAGCTTTTCAAAATGTCATAGAAAGAAATAGTTTCCCTCTTTCTGAATTAAAAATCGGACAGAGAGAACAAGAATTACAGATATCGTAGCCGTTTGGGATCTTCTTTAAGTTATGAATTGATGTTTAATTAGTTGTTAAAATCTTTAATATTTGCTGTGAAATCGCACGTTTACTTAAGTACATGAAAAAGTATTGATGATGATACTGTATTGTATAATAGGTTGTTTGATGCCATCTGTTGATATCATTATTATATCATCATCATCATCACCACCATCATCATCATCATCATCATCATCATCATCTTCACTATATTCTAGCCCATGTCAGCTAACTCAACACTATTTAATCAACTCGGACACATTTTTTACACCCAGGACGACCAGGGATGAGTGAAGCACTGAGAGAATTGTTATGGTAAAAGTGAAATACGTTGTAGCTCCTGGGAAAAAATGGGAATTAGTGAAGAAAAGCAAACAAAATTATAAATATAATAAATACAAAATATAAAATACACGAAAGCACTTGGGAACTTCGTGTTTTTTTCCTATGTGCATATATATATATATATATATATATATATATATATATATATATATATATATATATATATATATATATATATATATATATATATATATATATATATATATATATATATATATATATATATATATATATATATATATATATATATATATATATATATATATATATATATATATATATATATATATATATATATACACACGAGTATGCGTGTGTGTGTGTGTGTGTGTGTTAATTCATAAAATAAAAATATATACTCTGATTAAAATTACAATTAATGAAACATGCTCATTGTGAGTCAGGCAAAGTGTAAGCTCATTCTACATATTGCTATCACGAACCATAAATTTGAAAAAAAAATTAAACTCAACCAAACAATTGCTATTATTATTAACAACACTTAGGATATTGTGCTGTTGTTATCACTCCTCTCCACCTGCCAGCACCTGTGTGGGAAATAACTTGTACAGTAATTAATTATTATTCTTTGTATTCTTCTTATTCTTTCTTTTGTTCTAAATCATCTTTATTTTTCTTTGTCTTCTCTTATTCTGGTTCTTTGTCTTTTTTTAATTTATATTTTTCTTGTTCTCTTCTCAATTATATATTCATATTTTTTTCAGCTTCGTTTCTTTATTCTTCACATCCTTTTTTCTCTTCTTCTTAGTCTCTATATTGGCCCCTACTTCATTTGTCATAGAATAAGAATTACACACACACACACACATACACACACACACACACACACACACACACACACATACACACATACACACACACTACATCCCTGACCACCGTAGGGTGAAGAGTTGCTCATTTTTTCACACTTTTTTAAAATTGTAGGTGGGGGTGTTTTTTCCCATTATTTTGTTACTCCTGAATTCATTGGTGCCAGAATTAATGAAATCCAACATGTTCTAGGGGTCGCGAATCCAAATATAAGAAATGAATTTTTGCGAAAAAACGTCAAAACTCAAGCTTTTTCTCTTATAGATCAGCAATCGCGCTGCTTTTCACTACTTAACCCTAATGGCTGGCTAGAGCAGCTATTCAACTTTCCATTGACACCTAATTCGATTGCATGCACCTCTTATTTGACTTTCTAAGTCAGATCAAAGGCTGTAGCCTACCTGCGTTAACGGAGTTATAAATTCACTAGGTTCACATTGGCAGCTTTAAAACCCTGCGCTTCTTTGCAGTGTTTTGACATGTGTTGTGTTGTTGTTGGTACTGTGGTGTTATTTTATAATTTACTCAAATCTGCTATATAGTGTGGCAGTAAATTTATGGTTATCTATTTATGTTGTATTTTCTACAGGTGATTAAATTGCTCTTATGTGACCCTATTTTGTTTGCCTATTTTGTTTTATTACAAAACGTTTTTTTCTTACAGAGTTCATCTGTTTATATACATACAATCATGGAAGAGAGTGAGTCGCAGTCGGGGGAGAATGCTAAGGGGACTGTCAGGCCAACATCATCCACTACCCGTTCTGCCACTGAAATCTATCTAGTAGGCCAGCCAGCATCGTCAATTAGAGGCAGTAAACTCCCGACGATGCGTCAAGTCCTGAAGTTCTTCTTTCACACAGTGAATGAATCTGGTGACAGACAGGAGACGTTTAAAGAAACAGTGAGAAACGTACTCACGTTCTGGAATTTAGCTCGCATCAAGACTATCTCAGAGAGGGGGTGCCGGGAGAAGCTGACAAGGTTATGGGAGCACTGGAGAAGTCTACAAAAAAGTCGGGACAGGGCTGCAAAGGACAAGGTTGAAAACTTCAAGTCTCAACTTGACCTGTTGTGGGACATCGGAGCACCGGACGCCGTAGAGGACATCGAGAAGAACCGGCTGCTTACACCGGCCGACAAACAACAAGACATCGCCTTCTATCAAGACCAACGCGGAGAAAGAAAAGCGTTCATGAGTGGTAACGATAAGATTTTTGCCGCTAAGAAGAGAAAGCAGGAGGAACGAGTCGAGAAGCAAAGGTCGAAACAGGGAAGGTTCGCAGCCTGTGAACCAAGCAGCAGTGATTCGAGACCTCAAACCTCTGTGGTGGCTGACACCCCAACGGAAGTAGAAATGGAGAAAAAGGACACAGCGATACAACCTGGCAGGTACACATCAAAGCACCCTTATGTGACGGTTCAGCTTCCACGTCGCATTCTCCAAGAGCCAGCATTAAAGGAACTCGCTGACCGTCTTCGGATATCCAATAACGAAGTAAGTGTATCCATAAATGTGTTTGGAATGTTTGAAATTTCTGTTAATTATTTGATAAGCACTTAAACAGCCGACATTTTCTACTGACACCCTTGCCTGCTTTTGCTCGCAGATAGTTTCGGTGGTCGCAGCAGTGCTGCGCTCTGCTAACCCGCCAGGCGATCTGTCTGAGTTCCGGATCTCGAGAGAGACTGCGAGACGGGCGCGAGCTTCACACCGTCGTCAGGTAGCTGCCGCACAAAGGGAAGCCTTCACGCCTCCACCACATGCAGTGGTGCACTGGGATGGTAAGCTGGTTAAGGTGAGAACACGTTTAGGTACTACATTAATATTTTACCAGAGCCTAGACTATTGTAATATATTGTTAGAAATGTATCAAATCATTAACAAAAAGCTTGGAGAAAAAGGCAGCCTTGATAATTCTTCATTATCTGTCTGAATTTTTATATTTCTCTTATTTCAGAACGTCGTGGGAGAAGAAGAACACCGACAGGCCATCTTCATCTCAGGGCGCGGCCATGAGGAAGGGAAGCTGCTTGCTGTCTTGCCAGTGAAGGACGGCACTGGCCTGACCCAGGCACGCGCAACAGCTCGTGCTATCGAGGACTGGAGCTGCGCTTCAAACGTCAAGGCACTGTGCTTTGATACAACGTCGTCCAACATAGGGCGAGTCCAAGGTGCGGTTGTCCATCTGGAGGCGCTGCTGGAAAAACAGCTGTTGAGGCTTGGGTGCAGACACCACGTCATGGAACTGGTGGTGAGAGCCGCTGCCAGCAACATCTTCGGCAAAACATCGGCCCCTACGGACCCTCTCTTCCAGACTCTTAAGAAAAGGTGGAGTCAACTACATCACTCTCAGTATCTCAGGCTGGACATTGCAAATCTACCAGAGTCAGACTGGCTCAGTCACCTCCGACACAGGACCGTTAGCTACCTGCTGACCGTCACAGAATGGGCCAGAGAGGATTACCGAGAAGCGGCAGAACTAACGCTCCTCGTCCTCGGTGTGAATCCTCCGCGCGGCACGCACTTTCTGCGTCCTGGCGCATGTCACCACGCTCGCTGGATGGCGAAGATCATATACTACCTCAAGATCTACATGTTTAGCCACCAGCTAGAGCTCAGCAGTTACCTGTGCGTCAAGCTGCAGAGGATGGCGATCTTTGTGTCTCTGCTGTACACACCGGCGTGGCTGAAATCACCAGTAGCCGAGGATGCGCCTGTGAATGACCTGCAACTGCATCAAGAACTCCTCCGCTACAGGGCCGTGGACTGTGAGGTGGCTGATGCGGCGCTGGCGGTCGCGAGCCGCCACCTGTGGTATCTAAGGCCACAGACCGTCGTTCTGTCGCTGTGCAGCGAGAAGTTGAGTGCGGCAGAGAAAAAGGAGATGGCGACCAAATTGAGCTGCCTAGAAGAAACGAACGACTACGCCAACGACAACTTGGTCATCCAACAGACTACACGGCTTTCCGACCTGATAGATGAACGTTCATGGATGATCTTCAAGGAGCATCATGTGTGCGGCACAGCATGGCTGATGTCACCGGTGGAAGACTGGGAGAAAAACGAAGAGTTCATGAAGCTGAAAGATTTCTCCAGAAGCCTGAAGGTAACCAATGACGTGGCCGAAAGGGAATAAAGCTTATGCAGGACTTCATTGGTTCAGTCACGAAGGATGAGCAGCAGCTGCAGGATGTCATGCAACTTGTGGAAAAGCACAGGAAGCAGATGAGTGGCTTCAGCAAGTCTGCTCTGATGCAACTGTGAGAGTTGAATAGAGGGGGGATTGAACTTTCAAATTGCATCTCCTCCTAGAGTTATTGACCTATTTCAATGATGTTTGTTTTTTTAAGAGGGAAATATATCATGGAAAAGACTGTGACGGCAAAATATTGATATGTGTTTTCGAATAAATGGAAAAGTCAAAACTATGAATATTTTGGAATCTGGGTCCCTTAACGCAGGTAAAGCCTTTGACCTGAACTAGAAGGTCAACTAAGAGGTGCATGCAATCGAATTAAGTGTCAATGGAAAGCTGAATAGTTGCTTTAGCCAGCCATTAGGGTTAAGTAGTGAAAAGCAGCGCGATTGCTGATCTATAAGAGAAAAAGCTTGAGTTTTGACGTTTTTTCGCAAAAATTCATTTTTTATATTTGGATTCGCGACCCCTAGAACATGTTGGATTTTATTAATTCTGGCACCAATGAATTTAGGAGTAACGAAATAATGGGAAAAAACACCCCCATCTACAATTTTCTAAAATTGGGAAAAATGAGCAACCCTAGTGAAGACCTATTCAGGCGCTGCTCCTGCTGAGCAGCGCTTCCCCCCTTGGCCAATGTTCGGCCCATTCCCAAAGTCCCTCACCGACCCATCCTCACCACCGGGATATCAACATAATGTAAGTGACAATTTTGTTTCGGAAGAAGTGGGACCAGTGTTGAACCTCAGTGATGAACAGTGTTTAAGCCAATGAATTCAGCACTCGGCAGTACCAGTGAGAACCGTGACCCACCAGTGAGATAAGCACCCATGGGACCAGATCGCCATCTTCTGACAAGGAGGTGCTAATCAGTCCACCCTGGGAACAACAGTGGGTCGGCTTCACACCTGACTTCGAAATAACACAACACCACCCAGTAGGGCGAGGTACTGTAACACCACCCTACACCAACCGGTGTCCCCATGACCACGTGAGGGCCTTCATATCAACACCCGAGGACGAGTTACTGCACCATGTGAACACCACACCACCCGGTGTCCCATGACCACGTGAGGTCCTTCATATCAACACCCGAGGACGAATTACTACACCATGTGAACACCACACCACCTGGGGTCTCCATGACCAATCCAGGCAGGGGTCATCAACTGTAAACTATAATAATTTGTATGTTTAATTCATGTTCCTTCTTCTTTCAGCAATGAAAGGTACTCAAGGTACAATGGTTTTAAATTAGACAAATTTAGATTTAGGCACGAAATAGGTAAACTATGCTTTGGAAATAGAGTAGTGGACGACTGGAACAAGTTACCAAATATCATCATTAACTCGAATACGCTGGATAGCTTCAAACTTAGGTTGGAGGGATATATGAACAATAGGGGCTTGGTGTAAATGGGACTGCCCAGTATGGGCCAATAGGCCCGCTGCAGTTTCCTCCATTCTTATGTTCTTATGTTCTTATGTTCTTATGGATGTATTCAGTCATTTTTGTCCAATGTATATTTTCAGCCTTCGGGCTGCCGACTTTTTCAATAAACCGTTACTGACATTGGTCAACAGCCAAAATGGTTCACATATGAGATCATGCTCACACAACTAATTTCATATTGCTGAATTCGAATCTGATATTTGTTTTGTTCTATCAGACCAGGTTTTATAAAAAAATCAATAGGTACAAATATTTAATATTCCATCACGTGTCGTGCAAAAGATGAGATTATCTATGTGACTGTGCTTTCATGACTAATTTCATATTAATGAATATTAATTGGATGTTTCATTCTACCATCAGACCTACTTTCTTAAAGAATAAAAAAATAGTAAATATAGTAACATTATCGCGTCATGCAAGATACAATTTTAAACCTATCACAGATAAGCTCATAAAAAATTGTACCAAAAAACATAAGTTCAAATCCTTTATAATGACAAAATATGAAGTTCTAAAAGTGCTTCTGAACTTTACTCTTTCTCTTGTACAGCTTGCTCTCTTCTCGTTGCAGTGTCCAGCAATAGTCGCCCATCATGTTAGGACTGAATTGTCCCTGATATCTGCTCTCCATTATGGCGATATCTTGATGAAATCTTTCGCCGTGTTCATCACTAACGTCTCCAAGGTTACCTGGGAAAAATTCAATATGAGAGTGGAAAAAATGCAATTTCAAGGACATCCTTGCTCCCAATGCATGATAATTCTGAAGCATGGTTGTTACGATTTCTTTGTAGTTGTCAGCACGATAGTTTCCAAGAAAATTCTTTGACACAATGACAAATGATTCCCATGCTTTTTTCTCCAGTGGGTTCAATGTTTTGGTGAATTCGCTATCATTAACTAGTATACGAATTTGTGGTCCATTCAAGACACCTACTTTCAACTTGGCTTCGGAAACCACACCACCTAGTTTCTGAGATAAGTATAGAGTCCCAGCACCGAATTGATCCATAGCTTTGATGAAATTTTTAGCCAAACCGAGCTTTAGATGCAGTGGAGGCAAAAATATGTTTTCTGGATCTACAAGCGGATTGTGAGCACAGTTAAACCTTCCAGGCGCATCTCTTGGTCTTGTCGTCCAACCCTTTTTCACATAGTGCTCTGCGTCAGCTCTGCTGTTCCACAAGCACAAAAAGCACATGTCCTTTGTGTAGCCACTCAGAAGGCCCAGTAGTAAACTGATGACTTTGAGATCGCCACATATCTTCCACTGGTGTTTCTCATACTCTATAGCGGCCAACAGAATTTTCATTGTTTCATAGCTCTCAGTCATTTTTGTTGCGTGTGCTATTGGGACAGATGGAAGCCGATTGCCATTGTGTAAAAGAACAGCTTTCAGAGAGTCTTTTCCTGAGTCTATAAACAGCCTCCAATCCTCTGTCTTGTATGTTTCAGACTTGCAGAGTTGTTGCATGAGAGATACTGCGTCCTCGCAATAACAAAGGTTGTTTGCCATCTTGAAAAATGCAGACAGCTGTCTATGTCGGTAACGCGCTGTAGTGATATGCACTCCATCTTCTAGCAGGTTACGCTGCTTTAGTCTGGATCCCAAAACTTCAGCCTTTTCTTTTGACAAGTTTAGGTCCCTGATGAGATCATGAAGCGCTTCTTGAGTAAATAGTTTAGGCCTGGTATTTTCAGAGTCATCCTGGTAGTCGTTTTCCATTGAGGTAGAGGTAGAATCGGAATCACTCAATTCTTGTTCAGTCGGTGGATTTGGGACTGGAAGTTCAGCACTGTGTGGTACTGGTCGGATTGCAGAAGCAATATTGGGGTACTGTACCTTGCCTCGTGTCTTGATTTTTATTCCCTTAATATTTGTGAGGCAGAAGTAGCAGTCACTACTGTGGTCTTTAGGTTCACGCCATATCATTGGTACAGCAAACGGCATTCCTGAACTTCGTTTACCACACATCCACTCGCTCAGGTGGTTAACACAAGACTTACAGGCTACATGAGGTGCCCATTTCTTGTCTTGGTCACCCAAATGACATTTGAAGTAACTTTTGTAGTTCAGTCGAACAGCTTTTGTGATTGGTTTCTTGAGGCTACCAGGAGTGAAGGCACCACATATGTAGCAAAAACTGTCAGCACCGTTCACACACTTGCGACGTTCCATGTTTTGTTAATTTCAGAGTAATTACAAATCATGCAGGTATAGATATGCAATATCATGAATCAGCAAACTGAAACAAACAAAAAAGCACAAATCAGGACAAAATAATTGCATAAGTGGAGCCAATGAGCATATAAATTACTGTATGAATAGCATGGTACACTAAATATATAGATATGCTGGTTCTGGAAAACTGAGCCTGATACAGCTATACCAATGTCATAATTGAGTTCAGCACATACAATTACACTAGAATCAGACTGTTTTGATCCAGAACCATGAGAATTTTTTTTTATGTTGACCAGTGTTATTATTCTTATTATTATTTTTATTATTATTTTTATTATTATTATTATTATTATTATTATTATTATTATTATTATTATTATTATTATTATTACACACACACACACATTTATCTTAATATAATTGACTAAAACATGTGTACCTAAAGTGTCATCTCCCAAGGGAGAGGCGTGCACTTGTACCAACTCACAAGGCACAGCAGAAGTGTGCACTCGTACCAATCCCAAGGCTCAGCAGAAGTGTGCACTTGTACCAACCCCCAGACACAGCAGAAGTGTGCGCTTGTACCAACCCCCAGGCACAGCAGAAGTGCGTGCTTGTGCCAACCCCCAGGCACAGCAGACATGTGCGCTTGTACCAACCCCCAGGCACAATAGAAGTGTGCTTTTGTACCAACCCCCAGGCACAACAGAAACGCGCGCTTGTACCAACCCCCAGGCATGTCAGACCTATGTGCTTGCACTAACATTGCCAGAGACAGCAGGACTTTGTGCCCAACGCCACGACAAATCTCGAACAACATCATCTAACCAGACATCTAACTTGGTACCACTGGGATAAGACTACCACCTGATTCGCTGTAACCGGCACATGCCACAGTACCACTATGATCACTGGAAGCTGCCATGGGGGGAACAGAAGTTGATGGCCCTTTTCCCTGGTGCCTACATCCTAGGGAAGATAAAGCTGATAGGAGCAACACCGGGGGAACCCAGGGAACGAAGGTTGGCGCCGTGTCCCGTGAACTAATGGCGAAGTTATCTGAGAAGAGGCGGTACAACAAAAACAGTACGTCTGGGCAAGCACGACAAAAGACGGGACAACAATGTGTACCAGGCACCAGAAGAGACTTGATCGCATGCATGAGGATGGAACTTGACGACGGATATCGGAGGGCCCTGGGAATCCTTCTAGAACCCTTCAGCAACAAGAAGTATATAGGCGAAGAAGTAGCCGAATTGTGGTCAAGGAAGAAACTCACGCGGGATGATGACGCATTAGGGTGTGTCATAGGAGGGAAGATCAGCTAAAACTAATGGCCCATCACTTTTTTGGTAGATTTTAGTGCATATAAACAGAAAATAATTTCAGTTTCAATATTTTGCAACATTTTGCTAGGTAAATTTTTGCGTGAAATTTATCGAAAATCTAACGTACAGCTGCATTAGTGCATTACAATTAAATAGTGAACATTGCTTTCTGACTTCATTCTTTAACAACCCAACTAACAATATTTTTTTCTGTTTCAGATTCTGATGAATTTATAAGTTGGTAATATTTGCGATGGCTGCTTGTGTCAGGACGAGAAACCAAAAATCCAGCCATCTCAGTCACTATCTTGGGTCTGGGAGAGAGCTCCTGAAGTCGGAGTTGCCTACATTGAGAGATGCTTTGAGATACGGTGTTTTAATCAGGCAAATCAGTGCAAAGAACCAAAGAACTTACACAAACAAAGACATTGCCAGTGATTTGACCAAAGCTGTCTTGGCACAGTACACTCTGGCTAACGCTCAGTTCAAGCCTCCAGTCATAACAAGTCAGAAGAAGATTAGTGAGAGACTGCTAGCCAGTTGGGAAAACGCAAGAGATATCTCTCTTGGGAGAGGAAAACTTGCAGTTAAGGACAGCTTTGCCAAGCAACTGGACCAGTTATTTGACATAATTACTGGCAAGTGCCCAATTGTTCTCTGTCCTGAGTTTGGATGCGATCGTGACTGTAAATCCGAGGCCCACATCTCCTGTATTTGCAAGCGTGAACTGAAGATTCCTGTGATCGAACTGGCATTTGTCAAAGCACAGAGAGAGAAGACTGACTGTATAGGGGCTCTCATGATTTCTAGCCAAGATATTCCGGAGTCCAAGAGACAGGAGGCTGCCACAGAGAGACAGAAGAGGAGAAGAGTTGCCGAGGAAAAGAGACTTGAGAAGGCCCAGGGTGAGGTAAAAAAGGCCGATGATTGGAGTCAAGCTGATTCAGAGTTTAATGACTTCCCCATGGCTGATCCGAGTGCTGACCAGGAGAATGGTGACTTTGTCCCTAACCCAGAAAATAATGATCCCAAACCTTCCAGGCATAAGATTCGAAATAGGAAAGATATCCCGAGCATAGCTCTGGCCAGCATGCGACACCACACTGGTCTCAGAGAAACTGCAGAGATAGCAACAGCTGCCTGGGTTGACGGTGGTTTGATAACACCTGATGATGTTCACCTGGTGATAGATCATAACAAAGTAAGGAGAGCTCAGGAGAAACTTGTCAGTAACCTAGAAGAGGAGTTTGATGGGAGAAGGGATGACACTAAAGTGTTCATGAAAGTTGGAGATTCTGACAAGTTGTTCCCTGCCATGGTGAAGGAGGAACACTACTCCTGCTGCAGTGAACCAGGAGGGAAGTATTTGTGGCATTTCACTCCAGAGAAAGATGACATCAGGAAACCAGCTGAGATAGTGGCAGATAACATTGTGAACTGGCTCAGAGAAGAACGTAGACCAGACCCTGCAGGCCATTGGAGGGGACAGCACCAACACGAACACAAGGTGGCAAGGGGCGGTCATACAGTGGATAGAGCGGAAGATTGGGAGGAAGCTGGTCTGGATTGTTTGTGACCTCCACACCAACGAGCTGCCACTCAGACATCTGATCCAGGAGCTGGATGACAAAACTCTTTCAAACAACAGATGGTCTGGTCCTCTTGGCAAGATGCTGGACTCTGCCACTGAGTTAGAAATAAATCCGAGCTTTGAAAAAAATCACAGTTGGCCCTCCACTCGTTGAGCTTGCACATACTGTCATTGACTACCTCAGTACTGACCAGTACTATGGTTACATGATTTGCAGTGCCATCAAAACTGGGGTCATGCCTGATAGACTTGCTTACCTGCAGATAGGTCCAGTCTCACATTCTAGGTGGCTCACAACGGCTCTCAGGTTCTGCAGAATTTGGGTCGCTCATCATAAACTGAAAGGGAACCAGCTTCACAACCTGAGACTTATTGTCCAATTCATTGTGAGTGTCTACTTGCCAAATTGGTTCAACACCAAGGTCAAGTCATCGTTCTCCGAAGGTCCGAGGCATATTCTCTTCCAGCTTGAGCTCCTGAGGAGTCAGCCAAGGAAGGTTGTTCAGATTGTGGTGCAGACTGTAAGGAGATCTTCCTGGTATGCTCATCCCGAGGCAGTTCTGCAGACAATGCTCTGCAGTAAGGATGAGGAGGAGAGAAGAGTGGCAGTCAAAAAGATCTTGGATATGAGACTTATGAGAGGATCTGGGCATGACGAATCAGTTGGTGACGATTCCTTCAGGGTCAGGAAGACTCCTGAAGTCAATCTAGGTGCCAAGACCTCACTGATCTCATAGATCTGGATAACATCCAGCTGGCAGTGAGCCCCTTTACCTGCAGCCTCACCAATGTTCAAGTCAGAGCTTTCCTGGACAACCCCATGCATGTCCCTGCCTGGCCCTCGCACACCCAGAGTATAGAGCGTTGTGTACAGCAAGTGAGCGAGGCCAGCAGTCACGTGTACAGCCAGGAGAGGAGGGAAGGCTACATCCGAGCTCAGGTGGTCAGCAGGGAGGTGATGAGTAGAAACAGAAGCAAGAAAGACATGTTCTCTATGGTGTGCAGCAACACCGGGTCGTAGTAGTAAAACCGGTTTTTGTATTTGATGATTTTGTTTTCTAAAGGAATATTAAATTTAATAAATGTGTCAAGATCATTCGTTTCACTATTCTGGATCATTTTCATCCTAATAAATTAACCTGATACATTTACTTTACTTTAAATAAGCTATTTAGTGGTGTTGGTAAAAGGGTGGGAATACTGAATTTTCATAAGATTTCAAGTTAAAATTTACCTAGCAAAACAAGAAAACTTTTCAAATCTGAAGATATCACATGATTCTGCACATAGAACTACATCATTAATACCATGGGCCGATTTTTCAAACTCAAAAAAAAAAATTCGCCTCCGTATGACACACCCTAATGACGCATAGGGTCTCCATGACCTGGCTGACGAGACGTGGGACAGTAAGGAGATTGAAGGCTATGCTACTCGTGTCTGCGGAGTGATCACACAACCACGGAGTGTAGCAGTAACCTCACCTGTAATGTGGAAAGGTACCGGGCGCATCACTCAAGGTGGCTGCATTTAACACCACGAGGCGATCCAGAGCAATGGACAAGAAGGCGTTGAAGTGTACACAGAGAGCCTGTATCGCCAGAACGAAAGTGGCAAAGGCCAGCTTGGAGGAGAGGAGAATGGGAGCCTTTAGGCAGAGATGAGACATACAGTAAACGACTGTGAACATCCTGGAAGAAAATTTTCAATGCAAGTATTAGACGTTATACTGAGGAAACCGACAACTGGAGGAACTCCCACCCTTAATAGTGATGTTGAAATAAAGTAATGATATGATGCTGAACTGTGTTGTGATATTGAAGTTACCAGTGATACTGACGTAAGATATGATGCTGATTGATGATGGAGATGGTGTGAAGGCCGAAATAACAATGAAAGGTCGGAGAAAACTAGACGTGAAGCCTTTATAAATCCAAGATACTGAGACTGCCGAGAGATTATAATGTACAGGGGAGTACCAGTGTAGCAGCCAAATTGTGAGACCTTGTGACCCAGCTAAAGTATACTTGTTGCCGTTATTAACTCTAAAGTTTCATCTCTGTACTTAGCATTATGAAATGAAATGGGTGGAAGAAAGTACAGCGCACCAGGCATGACGATTAGGTCGATTATTACTTACAGTATGTGTTATCACTGATATCATCTAACTCCAATTCGTAGCCAATTAGTTGCACTTGCACGATGGGGTTATATTAAGATATTTAGTGATATGGTATGGTGTGATGGTAAAGTCCTCCTAAGCAATGTTATTATATATGGAGGCTTATCAGACTGTTGCGTGACTTGGTTATACTATTAGTTGCTGGAGTTTGTCTCGGAATGTGTAAGAACCCTTATACATGCTCTGGGCCTACAGGCTAGTTTTCCATACGTTGACCAAGTGTAGCTGAAAGGCAGTTAAATGTGGAAAACAGACTACTAGAGATCTACCAAAAGAGAGAAGAGATACGAAAATAGGAACTAGGAAAGATAGATGGAATTGAATAACACAGATAGTAAGTGGGTAAGAAAAGATATCAGAAAATTTAACGTGGACAAAATAAAGGAAACATTGAAAGACGATACTAGTATTGTAAAGGCCTGGGACTTGGGGATCGAAATCCCTTACCAGACTAATCAGGATCTTAATAAAGGAATGTCAAGGACCATGGTTTTCTGAGGAATAACAAACAACCGTTTGAGGTTGACAGCTCTTTACTATAAAAAATATAACACAAAACTCTGACGCCACTCAACAAATATCAAGTAACAATTACGGGAGTCAAACAATTAATGCAGTAAACAGTTAATGGAGTCAAACAATTAATGGAATCAAACAATTACTGGGGGTCGACAACTGATAGAATCAAACAATGAAAGGGAGTCAGCAATTAAAGGAATCAACAACAAAACAATCAAACAATGAACAGATATTTCCTACGGCAGTGGCCCTGAGGGAAGGTTCTGGAACACGGTGATCCACACTCAGGGTAGGGAAGCGTCCATTCAACTCCACACTCGAGCGACAGCAGCAGATTGCACAGACAGAGGAGATGAACTGACGGTCGTGGTATGCAGTAGTGGTAGATGACCAGATAATTGACAGTCGATAGGTGAAGGTCTGGGGACAGCCGACGAGTCCAGGACCTATGATGAGATCACAGCCAGAATTTGACGAACAGCTGGGTAGGTAGATAGTGACTGTATGGCGACTGGGGTGAATCTCCCCGTGACACAGGTAGTCGCTGCCGTTCTCACCTCTGTCCAACCTCCCCCACGTGTTGGTCGCACCAGCAAACGAGAGAATTAGCAGCAGTAACAAACAGGAAGATCGTTTCCGCCCTTACAAGTATAAAGTAAAATAAAAGAAACTAGAAAAAGGACGAATGCTGTTTGCCTTGCGTAATATTGAAGGAGAAATTGTAACAAATAGGGGGAAAATTGTTAAGATCATTGAAGAATTTTATACAACTTCCTATAATAGTGAAAATGATGCAGGTGGGATGGCGGCTTGGCCGTACATATTAATAAAGTAAAGAAACTGGTGATTTGGTCATAGACAAAATAACGAACCCTTAAAAAATGTCTTCAAGAAAGTAAAGTACCAAATGCTTGGAAGAATGTAATGATTGTTTCAATATACAAAAAGGGAGACAAAATATCGAAAGAATTATAGACCGATAAGTCTTTATCTGTTCTGTACAAACTGTTCACAAAATCATGACAATTCGCTTGGCGAACTTATTTGACTCCAGTCAACCTTGGGAACAAGCGGGCTTTAGGAGTAATTTCTCAACTTTTGACCATATTCAAGCAGTTAATCGACTCATTAAAAACTAATGAATAACAACCACATATGCATGGTATTTACTGACTACGAACAACTTTGATTCATTGGAAATTTAACCAGCCCCAGACACATTAGTGTACTTGCTGCTATTGCCAAACCAGCCCCCAAAGACATCAGTGTGTGCTTGCTTGCAATTGCTGGGACCTGCTGAACTGTGCCCATACACCACCACAAATCACAAACAACCTCACCAAACCGGACGAAATGGTGGTCATAGAAAAACAATGAGTGCGATGTGGAAAATGATGGACAACTACTGCTAGCTGGCGCCACGACGGAAGAGCAAGAGGAACTGGAAAGTGTACCTACTGTCAGCCTAAATAATCTCAGTTTTGCAGACTAAATAATATTAAGAAAATGCAGGATGGATCCGAGGACCGATTAAAAGAGAGGATATAATGAGGACGATAAAAGAAAAGTACAATGGGCTGGACATAAAATTCGTAGACATGACAACAGATGGACGGATAGACTAACCGAATGGTAACTTCAGACGTAAAAAGAGCGTAGTAGGCCAGAGAGAGAATGACTTGATGGAATAAGATTATTTGCAAGGAAGAGGATGAAATAGGAGGACAGCCGATTGATGCGTGTGAAGGAAATTTAAAGAGGGTTTTATCCTGCAAAGGACAAACAATAGCTGAAAATGATGATGATGATGGTATTTCAATTTAATGAAGTAGTGCGTCATCTTGAGAGAGGAGGACCTCTCGAGAAAGGAAGTGGACTATTGATGAACGTTGTGCAAGGAAGTGGACCAATGAGGAACGTTGAGCATGTGAATTGGTAGAACGTTCTTCTGCAAATGGTGACTGATTCTTTGGGCAACGAGGCTCACAGTTGCGCTTATTTGTTCCTATATGAGGATTGTTGTAAATAACATAGAAGGGAGTTACAAATATAGCCGCAGGCATCTAGGAGTTTGTGTATGATCAGTCATCTTGTGGACATGGAGCTAAAGGCTAGACGGAAATCCCTGTCTGTCTCTTCTCGATTCTGGTTATTAAAGAAAAGGCACTGTCTTGTGGTCTTGAACTGAGGTAAAGGGGATTGAGGTGAAGCATGGTTGTGACTACAGATAAGTTTTAGGCTGACGTCTTACGTTCGGTTGCTAATATAACTGTGGTGCTCCCCTAGGCCTCTGGCTTCACGTCCTCATTTTGGGAGGCTGCCCAGGGGGTGGAGTGTTGTCGCCCCCACCTTAGGTGCCCCTTTGGTGCCAACTAGGCGGAGCCAAGCCACGTGGGCACTGTGCTGTCATCGCCACGGAACATATGGGCGTAATCAAAGGCGTCTTTGTCTCGGGTCCGCTAGGCCGAGGTAGTAGGTCAGTTAGAAGTGAACAGAACACACAAGAAAGTTTGCGTGTGAGGTGAACGAGCTCCAGCTTGTATGCGTGTGTGTGTGTAGCACAATCTTAGTACCTTGAAAGTACCAGCGTCAACAGCTCATGTATGAAGAAAGTACTCTCGGGGAGTGCGAACGTCAATAGCCCGTGTATATGGAAAGTACTCTGGGGGGGGGGGGTTACAACGTCAACAGTTCGTGTCTGTGGAAAGTACTCTGGGGTTACCAACGTTGACAAGTGAAAGGACACGAAACCCAACGACCATCCATGCATACTGGGAGATACTAAAGCATAAGAATATAACATAAGAACATAAGAAAATAAGGAGTCTGCAGTAGGCCGGTTGGCCTATGCATTAGGGTGTGTCAATTTTGTCAACATGTTAAAAATCAAATTTGGTAGTCAAAATATTGTGCCTCTTTATGTCTAAACTTGAGATTAGCAAACAAAAATGAATTGAAATAACCCTCACCTACATCAATTATACCTTAAAGTTTCAAATATCAGCATTTCAACAAATTAATGAGACTTGATTAGAATTATTCACTTGATATTAACTAATCTCATGTAAGCATATGGATTATGGAGTATTTTATGGTTCTATAACTTGTGTACAATATGCATGTCAGAACATGAACATGAACAGGCTCTCCGTGTGGGACAGTTTAATTCTTGTTTTGACTTGTACCAAACGTGAGGATAAGGCGCCCGGCTCACTCTCCTTCTAGATATCATAGACGGTGGTTTGCTCTCATTGCACTTGCACCTACTCTACCAGACGAATTCTACATTTTAATTATTGTAAGTAGGGCATATTGATTGTCGCAGTTACTTATATCATTGTATAAAACATTATGTTCTAAGAAATTATTATGTTATTTCTGTTACAGCATTTTTGATAAACAAATTGATATTTTTTGAAACAACAATTGAATTATGAAACATTGAAATATTTTTCTATTTGTCAGATAGTGTGAAGATGTCAAAATTGAAGACAAGAAGTCAGTTGTCAACCCACTTGAGCCTGCTAGTTGGTAAAGGGAAGGAGCTTCCTGTATCAGAACTTCCAACAGTGAGAGACATGCTAAGATTAGGGTTACTCCTTCGAGAAAAAAATGCAAAGGACAGAAGGAACTATACAGATAAAGAACTCATAAATGACATGATAGTCCCTCTTCTGCATCAATGGACAAAAGCTAATGCACTATTCAAACCACCTGTGATTAATCAGTGTCGAACTATTGAGCTAAAACTAACGAAATTATGGCACAAAGCAGTTGAAACATCACTTGGTAAAGGAAACTTGGCCAGGAAAAATGAATTTCTGCACACACTTGATACTCTGTTTGACATTTTGACCTGCAAGTGCTCCATACAATTATGTTCTGAATCCAACTGTTCTCACTCAGGTAAGAGAGAAAATAATTCCCACATTGATTGTGGTTGTCCTCGTGAAAAGAAGATCCCTGTTTTAGAGCTTGAATTTATAAAGGCACAGAGGACAAAGGCAGAAGGCCAAGGAAGTATGCAAATGGGTTCAATAGATTATTCAGAAACAAAGAAGCAGATTGCTAATGCCAAGAAGAGAGAACAAATCCGAGAGAGGGAACAAAAGAAGAAAATGAAGAGTGAAGAAGCCATCCAAAGAGAGGAAGAGCTGTGTCAAGATGTTTATCACTTCTTTGATAGTTCTTCTGATGAACAGGAAGCAACATCAGATGATAGTTCCAAAGAGCCATCTGAACCTTTACCAAAGAAAATGAAATACAACACAAGAAATATTTCAAACATTGCTTTAGCTAGTATTCGCCACCATGCTGGACTTCGTGAGGCTGCAGAAATTGCAACTGCCGCTTGGATAGATGCAGGCCTCATCAGCCGAGAGGATGTATCTTTGGTGATAGATCATAATAAAATTAGAAGAGCACAAGAAAAAATAATGAAGGAAATATCTGATCAGCATGAAAAAGATTTAAGCGAGGGAGGGCTCTCCTGTCTTTTGTTTGATGGAAGAATAGATGACACAAAAGTTTTGCTAGAAGTAGAGGGAGTGAACAGAAAGTTTCCAGGTCTCATCAAAGAAGAACACTACTCTGTCTGTTCTGAGCCTGGTGGTCGGTTTTTGTTTCACTTTGCTCCCGAAACTGAAGTAGAAGGGAAGAAACATGCAGAGGTCATTGCTGATCATATTTTATGTTGGGTTCAGGAGAGAGGACTTGGCAGTTCACTGCAGGCTGTTGGTGGAGATTCAACTGCAGTGAACACCGGATGGCAGGGGGGTGTAATGACGCATTTAGAGAAAAAACTAGGAAGAAGACTTGTTTGGATTGTATGTGATTTACATACAGGCGAGCTACCTCTTCGTCATCTCATCCAGGAACTTGATGGTCCTACAAAGAGCAACAACAAGTGGTCAGGTCCCCTTGGCATCATGCTGGATGAAGCAACACAACTAGAAATAAATACAACCTTTCCAAAGGTCGAAGTTGGCCCTCCCCTTCCGGCGTTGTCTGAAGGAGTCATCAAAGATCTCAGCACAGATCAATCCTATGCTTATCGTATTGCCCAAGCAATAAGATCAGGAGAAGTGCCTCAGTCATTGGCTCTCTTGGAGATTGGACCTGTCAGTCACAGCCGTTGGTTAACTACAGCTCTTCGTTTCTGCAGGATTTGGATTTCCAAACACGAATTGAAGGGCAAAGTGCTGAAGAATTTGAGGTTAATTGTTGAATTTATTATTGGAGTTTATCTTCCCCAGTGGTTTAGTGTGAAACTTAATCCTATGTGGGTGGATGGGCCCAATCACCTTTTGTTTCAATTGCAGCTAGTAAGAACACAGAGGAAGGTAGTGAGGGACATCGTGTTACCTGTGGCAAGAAGGTCCGCTTGGTATGCTCGATCAGAAGCAGTTTTGCAAGCAATGCTTTGCAGTCAATGTACCAATCTCCGAACCGAGGCTGTAGAAGTCATTCTAAAGATTAGAGGAACGCTAATAGATGACGACCAGTTGGGAGACTGTTCGTTTCATTCAAGAAAAGTTCCCCCAATAAACGTCAATGCCACCAAATTGTCAGAATTGGTTGACTTGAGTTTGGAAGTCTTAGAGCCACCATTGACAACAAGTCTAACTAGCCAAGAATTGAGAAACCTTAAAGAGACTCCAATGCAGGTGCCGAAGTGGCCTTCCCACACTCAAAGTGTGGAGAGATGTGTGAAAATGGTCACAGAAGCAGCGGGCCATGTTTACAGCCACGAGAGGCGAGAAGGTTACATCAAAGCACAAATAGCAAGCAGACTACTGATGACAAGAAACCAAAGCAAAGAGAGTATGAAGGCATTGGTTACTTTCAAATAGACTACGGATAATAAAATATAATAATTTGAAACTTGAAACAGTAACATGTGTGCAAACGCTGGTTATGTTATAAATTCACAAATATGTACATTTAAAAATCCATTTGATGTAGGTAGGACTTATTATAAAAAAAAATTTATGCCAGAATATTGTTTTGCATGCTTAAAGACTACAATAAATTGCTACCAAATTACTCGATTTTCAATTTAGCCAGTTCACCCCCTAAATTGACACACCCTACTATGCATGGCAGCTCCTGTCGAGAGTTACTACCACTCTCTATCATCCGTGAATCTATCTAGCCTCCTTTTAAAACTTTCCAGCGTTCCAACACTTACTACAAAGTTGCTAAGCTTGTTCCACTCGTCCACCACCCTATTTGTGAACCAGTTCCTTAATATCTCCCTCCTAAACCTAAATTTATCCAACTTAAATCCGTTGCTACAAGTCCTATCCTGCTCAGATATTATAAGAACTTTATCTATATCCCCTTTATTGATTCCTTTCACCCACTTAAATACTTCTATCATATCTTTCAGCACTCTTCGTCTTTCTAGGGAAAGCAAGTTTATTTTCTTTAACCTATCTTGATATGGAAGGTTTTTAAGTCCAGGAATCATTTTCGTCATTCTTTGCTGCACCGACTCCAGTGAATTGATATCCATTCTATAATAAGGGCACGAGAATTGAACCACATAATCGAGGTGCGGCCTGACTAGAGCAAGATATAGTTGCAATAAGACCTCTGCACTCTTATTACTTACACTTCTAGATATAAAACCTAATACTCTGTTTGCCTTATTCCGAATATTAACGCACTGTTTTCTAGGCAGTAGGTCAGGGCTTACAAGGACCCCTAACTCTCTTTCATAAGTCGACTTCTCTAGGTTGATGTTGTTAAGGCTGTATACATTGACAGTATTTGTTCTTCTAATATTAAGTACGCTGCACTTGCTGGTGTTGAAGTTCATTTGCCCTTTTTGTGACTACTCCTGCAGTTTTTTAAATCCTCCTGTAGTGCATTTGCATCCTGCCCTGAATTAATCTGCCGCCCTATTTTGGTGTCATCCGCAAACTTTCTTATGTCACTGCTGATCCCAGTATCTAGATCTATTATGTAGATTAAGAACAAGAGTGGGCCCAATACTGACCCCTGGGGAACCCCACTGGTTACACAGCCCCACTCAGATTTAACACCATCTATGCTGATCCTCTGCGTTCTATCGGTGAGCCATGATTTTATCCAATTTAAAACTTTCCCCTCGATACCATGAGCCTTAACTCTTCTCAGAAGCCTCTGATGCGGTACTCTGTCAAATGCGTTTTGCTAAAAAGCCTAAGTAAATAACATCGTAATTTTCGTCATTATCTACTATCTCGAAAACTTTCCTAAAAAACGTCAGCCCTGGGAATTTTGTTTTCTTTAATCTATAAATCCTCTTAAGAACATCCTCCTTTCTGATAGTGATATTCTTTAATTTCTCTTCTTCCTTTCCCCTAAATATCAGTTCCACCTCTGGAATTTCCTCGTGAATTTCTTCTGTGAAAACTGATAAAAAGTAGCTGTTCAATGCTCTGTTTATTTCTTCACTGTCATCAATCACTTTAAAGGCCCAACTTTGTCCTTGACCTTTGTTCTATATACCTGGAAAACTCCCTTGGGATAGTCTGTCTATGCTTTCCTTACATTTTTCTTAACATTCCTAGATAGTTCATTATACCTATTTCTGAGCTGGTCCTCCCCCTCCCTTTAATTTCTTATAAATTCCTTTCTTTATTCCAATGTCATGTTTAAGTATTCTGGTCATCCACCTTGGCTCATTCTTATTTGACCTAATTTTTCTGTATGGTATATTTTGTTCTTGTGCTTTACGTAGTATACGAGTGAATATATTATAGTCATGTTCAATTGTTGTGTCACCTGTGACCTCACCCATTCCTACCTGGGACTGACCTGACTGTTTCCAGGTGAACTCACCTAGGTACCTACTTAACCCCTGATAATCTGCCAATCGAAAGTTTGGGACTCTGAACATATTGTCATTGTTTTTCGTTTCCCAATTTAGGGTGAACCTGATTTCTCTGTGATCACTGTTACCTAGTTCTTCCGCTACTGTGATATCTCTGATAATATTTTCTTTATTTCTTAATACTAGGTCTTAATATATTGTCACCACTAGTAGGTTCTGTAATTAGTTGTTTAAAAAAATTGTCCTGTACTGCATCTAGGAAATCTTCAGATTAATAGTCACCTTCAATGTTGTCCCAGTCAATATTTCTGAAGTTGAAATCCCCCATAATGCACAGGTTGTTATATTTTGCTGCCCTACTCATTTCCTGCCATATGGGCTGAGCTGCTTCTTTCCCAAGACTTGGGGGCCTGTAAATCACTCCCATAATTATTTTTTCTCTTTCTTCCGTAATTTCTACCCATACAGACTCGGTTCCTATTTCACGCATTATTGAATAATTAATACAACATTTTAATGTGTCCCAGACGAAGAGTGTGACCCCTCCCCTCTTCCTACCTTCCCTGTCCTTGTGAAAAATGTTGTACCCTTCTATGGGGTACTCTGATAAAAAAATTTGCTCGCCAGACTCATCCAAGTTTTGGTGATTGTTATGACGTCTTCATTCTCGGTACATACAACCACTCTCAGCAAGTCTATTTTATTTCTAACGCTCCTACTGTTTGTATAGTATACATCTAAACCTACCCTTCCCTGGTCCTGCTTTGCCCCTTGTCCTGAGTAACCAATTTTACTTCCCAGGACTTGCTTGGTTTTTGACTCCCACTTTCCCCGACCTCTCTCTACTGGCGAAACCACCCCTTTGGAGTGACAATATCACGCTTTAGGGATGCAGACAACGTCTTTACCCCAGCAAGAGACAAGTGTACTCCGTCACGAATGTACAGGTACTCGTTGCCATAGAATGATTGCTAGTTATCATGTGAAAGAGAAAGAGAGAGTTACTGTGAAGGTAATCTAGTAACATAGTCCTGGATGCCTATATACCAGTAGTTGTGTTATGAGTATGGATTGGTAACGTGATCGCACAGTCAATGTAACTTGGTAATACGATCAGTGTTCTGTGTGTAACTGGGGTTTTGATCAACAAACCATTGCGTCCACGTCATCAGGCTGTCATTCCTACCCAATCGCTTCATGGCGATTAAATATAATAATAATTATAGTAGTAATAATAATGATAGTAATAATAATAATAATAATTATAATAATAATAATAATAATAATAATAATAATAATAAAAATAATAATAGTAATAATAATAATAATAATAACAATAATAATATTAATAATAATAATAATAATAATAATAATAATAATAATAATAATAATAATAATAATAATAATAATAATAATAATAATAATAATAATAATAATAATAATAATAATAATAATAATAATAATAATAATAATAATAATATTAATAATAATAATAATAATAATAATAATAATAATAATAATAATAATAATAATAATAATAATAATAATAATAATAATAATAATAATAATAATAATAATAATAATAATAATAATAATAATAATAATAAGAAGAAGAAGAAGAAGAAGAAGAAGAAGAAGAAGAAGAAGAAGAAGAAGAAGTCACGGATACTCACAAGCAATGCATCAGATATGTAGTAGGTGTATTTTTCAGTTGTTTGAACAAGTCGCTTAGCAGGTGTATGTAGCAAGTGTATGAAGCAGGTGTTTGACATGCATGTGTGTAGTAAGTGTAAGTAGCATGTGTGTGTGTGTGTGTAGCAGATTTGTATAGCAGATCTGTAGGAAATATGTAAGCAGGAGTATATAGGAGGTAAGCAGCATGCGTGTGTAGCATGTGTGTGTAGCAAGTGTGTATAACAGGTGTGTTTAGCAAGTGAGTGTGTGTGTATCAGGTGTGTGTGTAGCAAGTGTACGAAGCAAGAGTGTGTAGCAAATGTATTTACCATGTGTGACTGTGTAGCAGGTGTGTCATGTGTATGTAACAGACAAGTATATAGCATGTGTGTGTGTGTAGCTGGTGTACGTAGCAGATGTGTAGCAGGTATGTGGCAGGGGTGTGTAGCAAGTATGTAGCAGGTTTATGTAGCTGTTGTGTATCAAGTGCATAACAGGTATGTAACAAATGTGTGTAGCAGGTATGTAGCAGATGTTTGTAGCATGTACTGCACTTAGCAGGTGAGTGTAACAGCTATTCAATAAGTGCATGTAGAGTGTATGTAACAAGTGTATAGGTGTGCAGCAGATACCTCAACTCAATTAAGCAACTTACCTACATGAACACTCATATAAAGGTATTACTATACTCTTTTATATTTGTTCTCTATTGAAAAAAAAACAACTCACGTGGAATTTCATTTACCTGGACATCCTTTGACAGTGCAGTGGTGCCTGCTTGGAGAGAGAGAGAGAGAGAGAGAGAGAGAGAGAGAGAGAGAGAGAGAGAGAGAGAGAGAGAGAGAGAGAGAGAGAGAGAGAGAGAAGAGAGAGAGAGAGAGAGAGAGAGAGAGAGAGAGAGAGAGAGAGAGAGAGAGAGAGAGAACATAATAAGACAAAGAAAAAGTTACAAGCAAAATAAGAAAGAAATAAGAGAGGGAGAGAAAGAAGGAGAGAATAGGAGATGAGAGTTAGATAAAAGAGATATAGTAAAAGAAAACAAAGAATAAGAGTTCGAGAGAATGGGGACGAGAGAAGAAGAAAAGAAAATAATACAAAGAAAAATTGACAGACAAGGAAAGATCGAAATAAGAGACAAACAGCCAGACAGAGATAGATAGATAGATGGATAGGTAGATAGATAGATAGATAGATAGATAAATTTAATAGACGTGTATAGTTGTGTATACCGTCAATCAGTCCAGGGGGTGGCCTGGCTTCCCATGGTCTGCATCAGCCCTTCTCTTTCGCTACACTATCAACCAATACAGCTTTTCGTCACGGTGATTGGTCGAGCAGCGTCAACGAAATATATGGACAAAAATACGAGTGGACAAAGTTTACATATACAAATATCATCGAGCCTTTTTTCACCAAGAGAATATCAAACTTTTTAAGGTTCAGTTAGGTTATTATTATTATTATTATTATTATTATTAGTAGTAGTAGTAGTAGTAGTAGTAGTAGTAGTAGTAGTAGTAGTAGTAGTATTGTTACGAGTGTCGGAATAAGAACCAATGAATAGATTACTGGTCGGCATATGAACTTCGACTAGTTCGTTGTGTTCACACTGAAGCAGTTAAAATTTAGATATATGTTATACTTGAAATGTAGTAACATTAGTTTCAATGTGTTAGGTAAAACAAAGTAATGTTTTTTGTATTAGTCTAGAATACTAATAAATGAGTGAGCGTTTGATAGCTATTTGTGGATTCGCAACTTGAACGTCTTTTGTTTATGACCTCATTTCCGCCCACCTCTGCTGGCTCTGTTTAACTCCCAAGCCGGGTGACGGCAGTATTTTATATTTCTAGTGGTATTACGTGTTAACCTTGCTCGACTTTTAAGAACACCAAGTATTATATAGTGATTTATATGTGAGACTGTGGGTAGTTACATTTTAGAATTCATCGGTAAATAACTTACTTGTTTATGAGTTACGTGGATAACCACGTTGTTCATGGTAGTGTCTAGACTCTAAACTAAATAAGTGTTTAGTCCATAATTTGATGTTCATTATTTTGTCACTCGGTTGAGTCGCTTATTTGTTCAGATTTAATTTGTATTTGTTTATTTTTGTACATACTGATATACTTGTTTTATGGTTTGTTTGTTTGTTAATATATTCTGTAATTAAAACTACTGCGTGTATTTCAATATACCCCATAGTAATGAGGTGATGATTTTGGTGGGATCTATTCTTGGACCTGTAATACAAAGAGAAGTTGAAATTGTGAATTTGTGATTTTGTTACACCCTAAGAAACCTAGGGTCGTAACAAAATTAGCGACCCTGCTAGGATAGATCCCTTTATCACTCATTAACTATTGGGAATATTTAGATATAGAGATTCTTTATTGATTAATCATGGCTACTTTTGATGTTGAGGAGTTTGTTGAGAATCCATCCATGAAAATGTTGAATGACTGTATTCTACGAAAGGATGATTGGATGCAACTTGCTGATACATATGAAATTGAGTATCGACGTAGTCAAAGGAAATCTGAATTTCAAAATGCAGTACTAACTGAACTTGTGAATGAAGATGTGCTACCGAAGGGGGCACTGACTTTGCGTTCATTTGACCCCAGGGAAGCTGTAGAGATCAGAAAGTTAGAAATGGAGCATGAGTTGACTTTGAAGGAAAGAGAAGAAAGGGAAAGAGAGCGTGAAAGGCAGCTTGAGTTAGCGTTAGCACTGTTTAGCAGTAGAAGACAAGACTTAGAGGCATTGTCCTTAGAATCTGAGACAAAATTGTTTGATGTGACAAAACATTTGAGACTTGTGCCTGCTTTTGACGAGGAGGATCCAGAAGAGTTTTTCATGCAGTTTGAGAAAAATGCAAAGTCTTTTCAGTGACCTGAAGAGTCGTGGATTGTTATGATTCAAAGTGTGCTCACTGGGTCAGCTCGTTCAGCATTTCTGTCTTTGTCAAGTGAAGTTTGTCGTAGTTATAAGTGAGTGAAAGAAAAAATTCTTAAGGCATATGAACTCATTCCTGAAACATTTAGAGTAAAATTTAAGACTATATGAGAAAGACTGATGTACAGTCGTATATAAAATTTGTTTATTCATTGAGTAAAATGTGTGGAAGACGGATAAAGTCTAGCAAGGTAGAAACTTTTGAGGAACTTGTTCAGTTGATGATTTTAGAACAGTTCAAAAGAGCAACTCCAAGAGATATATAATTGTACTTAGGAGAGAGAGATATTAGTAATGTTCATAAAGCTGCTGCATTAGCTGATAGAGATGCCCTTACTCACAAAATCATTCAGGTGGAAAGGGTTTTGTAACCAAGGAAAAGAGTGGTAGGCAGAATAGTAGTATTACTTCTTCTAGTAAAGTAAATTTTCGTGGAAACTCAGGTGAGCTTTCCAAGACCTATGCCAAGACTAAAGCATTTGTCTCTTTTTAGTGTAAGAAACCAGGTCATGTGATTGCGAATTGCCCTAAATTGGAAGCAAAGAAGGAAGAGCCAGTGCTCTCATTCGAACCTCTGGAGAAGTTTGACAAAACTTAAGTGAGAAATCGCCCAAAGGAGGATTCTTTTGAACCTTTCATGTTTGATGGTTCAGTTGCAGTTGAAGAATCAGAGATCAGTACCCTGCGAAGATTTTGTGTGACACTGGTGCTTCCCACAGTATTCTGTTGAAAGGATCTGTTCCCTGCGTGGAAGATTCCTATACTGGAGAGCATTTGGTGCTTAGGGGTGTCGGTGGAGTGATCACTGTTCCTTTGTGTGGGGTGTTTTTGAGAATTCCACTTGTGACTAGTTGGGTGACTATTGGTGTTCAAGATTCTCTTCCTGTGACAGGGGTTACTTTTTTGCTGGGTAATGCTATTGCAGGAGCCAGCGTGGTACCAGATCCTGTGGTATCTTCGATTCCTACAGTGGAGAATAATACTGGTTTAATTGAAGAAGAATACCATGATTTATTTCCTTTATGTGCAGTTACAAGGAGCCAGACTCTTCGGAATAAGGTAGAGACCATTCCTTCAGTTGACCCTAAGCTATGTATTGCTGACAGTAGTGCACCTGGCAATGATGAAAATGATTTAGGTATTGAGAATCTGTTTGACAGTCAGGATGATTCATTTGATAGTGACGTTGGTGGGAGAGATGTGAGTGAAGCTAAGGATTCAGTCAACATTCATTCCCCAAAATCTGAAGCTGATTTATCTTCTGGTGATAACATTACCATTCAGAAAATACCTGTCACTAGGGAAAAACTGATAGATGATCAGCAGAGTGACTCAGAATTAGCTGAACTACTGTATGTAGGAAGGCTGTGATTATTGAAGAAGCGTTTCGCTTGCCTGTTTGTTACTACATGGATTCAGGGTTACTTATGAGGAAGTTCAGATCTGTATGTGATCCTGCTGATGAGTGGAATGTTGTGCATCAGGTTGTGATTCCCAGTTGTCACACGGGAGAAATCTTGAAATTAGCACACGACTTTTTGGGAGGACATTTAGGAGTTAGGAAAACATACAAAAAGATTTTGTCGCATTTTTATTGGCTTGGAATGAAAGGTGATGTTGCCAGATACTGTAGAACTTGCCATGAATGTCAGATGGCTGGTAAACCGAATCAGGTCATAAAACCTGCTCCGCTAAAATCCATTCCTGTGGTAGATGAGCCATTTAGCAGGGTTATAATTGATTGTGTAGGTCCTCTCCCAAAAACTCGATGTGGCCACCAATATTTGTCAACAATCATGTGTACTACCACCAGGTACCCAGAGGCTATACCATTGCGAAACATCAAAGCAAAGAGTGTGGTAAAGGCTCTGACTAACCTCTTCACTAAATATCCATTCCTAGAGTTGTACAGTCGGATCATGGTACTAATTTCACTTCTTTCCTTTTCCAGCAGGTGATGAATGAAATGGGTATTAAGCAATACTTAGCTTCTGCGTCCCACCCTCAAACCCAAGGTGCCCTAGAGAGGTTACACCAAACTCTTAAATCTATGCTTATGAAATATTGTATTGTGTCTGATAAGGATTGGGATGAAGGAGTACCACATATGTTGTTCGCCATATGAAAGAATCCCAAGATTCCCTAGGATTCAGTCCCTTTGAAATGATTTTTGGTCATGCTGTAAGAGGTCCTATGACTGTGTTGAAGGAAAGTTGGGTAAGTAATCAGATAAAAGTCCCTTTGTCAGTGTATGTAGAGAAGTTTAAAGAGAAACTGAAGAGAGTCGGTGAGATTGCTCGTGAAAATCTGTCAGAAGTACAGGAGAAAATGAAAAAGCAATATGATGAGCATTGTCAAGCTAGAGAATTTAAGCCTGGATATAGGGTTTTAGCACTTATACCCCTGTATAGAAATCCCCTTCAAGCTAAATATGAGGGTCCATTCACTATAGTTAAGAAATTAAATGACCTCAACTATGTCATAGCGAATCCAGACAAGAGAAAATTGGAGAGTTTGACTCATATCAACAGGTTGAAACCATATTTTGGTAGGAGTTAAGTGGTTTGTTCGGTAACAGGACGAGAGGAGGTGGTCCCAGACACTGATTTCCGAGTGGATATCCCCATAAAAAACTGTAATTCCAATATATTGTGTGACCCTACCTCTAAAGTATCCCATCTTTCACAACAGCAGTCTCAGGATGTGGTGCAACTGCTGCAGGAGTTCAAGCCAATCTTCGACGACGTGCCACGCCAGTGTTCTCTGCTGGAGCACTACCTAGTACTGCTGCCTGGCACATCTCCCATCAAGCAAGCACCCTACCGAATGAGCTCTGATAAGTGGGAGAAGCTGAAGCAGGAGGTGGAGTATCTGCTGGAACATGACCTAGTGGAGAGCAGTAGGAGTGCATGGGCGTCACCCTGTGTGCTGGTGCCTAAACCCGACGGAAGTGTCCGCATGTGTACTGACTACAGGAAGGTCAACCTGGTGACACATGCTGATGCATATCCATTGCCGCGCATCGACAACATCATCGATAGTGTGCGTCGAGCATCATTTGTCACCAAGCTGGATCTTCTCAAAGGCTACTACCAAATCAAACTCTCGGAAGAAGCAAAGCAGATTTCACCTTTTGTCACTGCGGAGGGGCTGTGGCAATACAAAGTTATGTCCTTCGGCCTCAAAGGAGCACCAGCAACATTTCAGTGAGCGATGCATATAGTGACGTCAGGCCTTCCTGGAGTGTACGCCTATCTAGATGATCTGGTCGTCGTGAGTGACACATGGGTACAACACATTGGCCGACTCCGTGAACTCTTCAATCGTCTAGCAGAGTTCAACTTCACCGTAAACCTGCCCAAAAGTGAATTCGGAGATGCCACCGTATTCTTCCTTGGTCATGTCATTGGACAAGGGAAAATTGCTCCAATTGATGCCAAGGTTGCCGATATTCTCAGTCTACCCGCACCTCCCAATCGAAAGGCTCTCAGAAGATTTCTCGGGATGGTTGGATTCTACAGGAGGTTTTGTCAAAATTTTGCCAGGGTGGTCACTCCCATGACAAATTTGGTCAGCCCAAAAAGAAAGTTTGTGTGGACTGATGAATGCCAGACAGCATTCGAAAAGGTTCGTGGGTTGTTGGCGACGTCACCTGTACTGCAACTCCCAGACTTTAAGAAACAGTTTGTGATACAATCGGATACATGTGACACAGGAGTTAGTGCTGTGTTAATGCAAAATGGAAAAGATGGAATACTGCACCCGAACTGTTATTCCTCGGTCAAACTGAAAAAGCATGAACGTGGATATGCCACAATAGAAAAAAGAAGCATTGGCCCTTTTGTTACCTCTGGAAAATATTGAGGTGTATGTAAGTGGATCACCTTACCCAGTGATAGTTTATACAGATCATAATCCACTTCAGTTTGTTCATAATATGAGAAATAAGAATCAAACACTGTTGAGGTGGTCATTAGCTCTTCAACCCTATAATATAAAAATCAAACACAAAAAGGGCTGTGATAATATTATTGCTGACACTCTATCTCGTGTTGAGTAAAAGTATATTCAGAGCTTTTTAAGCTTTTAAATTACGGAGGGAGATGTTACGAGTGTCGGAATAAGAACCAATGAATAGATTACTGGTCGGCATCTGAACTTCTACTGATTTGTTGTGTACACACTGAAGCAGTTAAAATTTAGATATTATATGTTATACTTGAAATGTAGGAACATTAGTTTCAATGTGTTAGGCATTATATTAGTCTCTAATACTAATGAATGAGTGAGCGTTTGATAGCTATTTGTGGATTCGCAACTTGAACGTCTTTTGTTTATGACGTCATTTCCGCCCACCTCTGCTCCCTCTATTTAACTCCCAAGCTCCGTGACGGCAGTATTGGGCTGGCAGTCTTAAGATAAGTATCTCCTCTCCTATTGTATATTTCTAGTGGTATAATGTGTTAACCTTGCTCGACTTTTAAGAACACCAAGTATTATATAGTGATTAATATGTGAGACTGTGGGTAGTCACATTTTAGAATTCAACGGTAAATAATTTACTTGTTTATGTGTCACGTGTGTTGGATAACCATATTGTTCATGGTAGTGTCTAGACTAAATAAGTGTTTAGTCTATACTTTGATGTTCATTATTTTGTCACTCGGTTGAGTCGTTTATTTGTTCAGATTTAATTTGTATTTGTTTATTTTTGTAGATACTGATATACTTGTTTTATGGTTTGTTTGTTTGTTAATATATTCTGTGATTAAAACTACTGCGTGTATTTCAATATACCACATAGTAATGAGGTGATGATTTTGGTGGGATCTATTCCTTGGACCTGTAATACAAAGAGAAGTTGATTTTGTGAATTTGTGATTTTGTTACACCCTAAGTGGCAAGGGTCGTAACATTATTATTATTATTATATTAGCCCCTTAGTTCTTATATAAATGTCAGGGCAGTACATTGGGTTTGTATAATCATATCACCACCTGTAACTTTCCACTGGCTATGAGGTGACATGGTCACATCAAGTGATGGGTAAGTTCCTTGACGTGCGGCTCTAACACTGTTAAGGTAAGCATTTAAAAGTCGGTTGCCTGTGGATTGTCACTCAACACCTCACACCAACCAGACCTATTTAGAAGAGCTCTTTAATAGAGCCTCCGTCCTCATCTTAACACTCATAGCTACAGTGATTAAGTTACGGTGATATACACTTGGAACTGTATATGAAATAGTTCTTCAATAAATAGATAACAGACAATTGATTTCGCTTCTAAAACCCTATATAATTTACATGTTCCAGCCTCATTAACCCAGAAGGAATCAACGGTTAGAGGGCCAGTTCATAAGGTGGCAGCAAAGTGGTAACGGATAACAGTATTCCGGTCTATATAAACATTCTGCATAATAAGTCAAAAAAGTCATAAGTGCTCTACGAAAATAGAAAAACAAAAAACAGTGACGTGTTATGCTCTTCCGAAGTATTATGGTATCCCGTTGTGAGACGTTATACGTTGAGTGATTTTTATTTCGTCATCCAAAGAGATGAACAAAAAAAATTTCCATAACTAATTATGAGTTACTGATGACTTTCTATCTTGTGGAAAGTTGGCAGTACCCCTGTCTGGCAACAAGGTGTGACGGTCAGGAATCTGCGAGGTCAACATTCAGCATCCTGTGCGTGGACCACCAGTGACAGCAAAAGGATCTTACAGTGATGCCACATACCTACGTGCTTCGAGGTTTTGCAACACGTGGACCTTACACCAGAGTGTTGTGACTGTTCGTGACTGCAGATTGTTTACTCCCCGTGTGTGCCCAACAAGTCCTATATATATATACAGGGCTTCCAAAGGTTTGACACACAGAAGGGTCGGCATCTCATCCGTGGTGGACGTATCCAGCGACCTCACAATCAGTGGTCAGCAATTTTGGTGGATAGTGGACTCTCCGGCGTTGAAGTGGACTCACCCGTCGACATCTTGAAGCATCAATCAGTTGCTACGCAACGAAGATAAGCACCTGACAGCGTGGCGGTCACTGGCTCACTCACCCCGACCTTGAGTCAGCTGTGCCAGTGGGAGGAACGACTGCGCCTGACGGCTCCCGTTTGCTACACCGACGTTGCTAGGTATTTTTAGGGACATTATAAATAAACCCACAGTAATATGGTCAACGACATAACTACACATGGATAGTCGTAGGGTAGGGTATGTTTTGTAATAATAAGTGTCTTACTTACTTTTGATATGAATATATATTTACTGGAGATGGTGACGTAATTTAAGTCCGGTATTAAGATTCTCTTATTCTTTAGTGATGATTTCTTCATTTTACAGGTAACGTATTTACTGTAAATAAGAGGGAAAAGTAATTTTATTTATTTTATATAGCTTTTGATGTAATCCATTTCCATATTAATGGACCGTTTTTCTAAGTCTTCGTCTTAGGACATTACTGATTTGGCGGAGCATTATGTTAGCGATTCAGATATTTCTGGTGAGGTTAAAGTCACTACTGAAGAAATAGATTCAATGGGTGAGCACGAAACACAGGCGCAATCAAAGCTAGACATTTCTGTCAGGAGAAGTGAAAATTCTGGGGTGGGGATGACTTATGTCACTTCATCCCTTTGAGATGAATTAATGTTTTTTGTATCTCAATAAACGTATCAATCAATCAAGTGAAAATATTTTAAACCAATCATTTGACGTTTAAGCCGTCGAACCCTAAGGTCAGGTAATAAGCATAATACATCGCCTGATTACGTGTAGGTTCTTCTCTCTCCTCCACAGAAGGACAGTGTGTCAGAAAACTTTTTATTGCCTTCCCCATTAAAAGATCCCTCAGGAGTAAGTTAAATAGCATGGCTGCTTCTAACACTGACATGTCTACTAACCCCACTAACGTGTTTCACGTGATACCGCGTGGTGATCAGGTCCATGATCTTACGGGGGAAGATGGGTACAGGGTAACTACATTTCTAAGAGCATGTGAGGATACCATGAGAAATGTTCAGATTACTACAGATCAGGCGAAGAAGTCATTTGTTCGCTCTCATATCCCGCAAGATAGTGAACATTTGGATATAATATACTAGCCGTGTGAAGCCAGATGAAGCCTATGTTCACCTCATTATTAAACAATTAAATTATATATACTTATCCTGAGAAAAAATATCATTAGAATATTGATAATTATTTAGTACTTAATAAAATATGATTATATTAACGACAAGCAAATATGTGAAGGATAAGTCTTTCATAATTTAAGAAAACGCGAAATTATCATTTTATGCATAATTCTCATAAGACATTGATATATATATATATATATATATATATATATATATATATATATATATATATATATATATATAACATGTGTCTATATATATATATATATATATATATATATATATATATATATATATATATATATATGTGTGTATATATATATATATATATATATATATATATATATATATATATATATATATATATATATATATATATATATATATATATATATATATATATATATATATATATATATATATATATATATATATATATAAGTGTGTCATACGGAGGCTAATTTTTTTTTTTTTGGAGTTTGAAAAATCGGCCCATGGTATTAATGATGTAGTTCTATGTGCAGAATCATGCGTTATCTTCAGATTTGAAAAGTTTTCATTTTTTGCTAGGTAATTTTAACTTGAAATCTTATGAAAATTCAGTATTCCCACCCTTTTACCAACACCACTAAATAGCTTATTTAAAGTAAAGTAAATGTATCAGGTTAATTTATTAGGATGAAAATGATCCAGAATAGTGAAACGAATGATCTTGACACATTTATTAAATTTAATATTCCTTTAGAAAACAAAATAATCAAATACAAAAACCGGTTTTACTACTACGACCCGGTGTTGCTGCACACCATAGAGAACATGTCTTTCTTGCTTCTGTTTCTACTCATCACCTCCCTGCTGACCACCTGAGCTCGGATGTAGCCTTCCCTCCTCTCCTGGCTGTACACGTGACTGCTGGCCTCGCTCACTTGCTGTACACAGCACTCTATACTCTGGGTGTGCGAGGGCCAGGCAGGGACATGCATGGGGTTGTCCAGAAAGCTCAGCTTGAACATTGGTGAGGCTGCAGGTAAGAGGGAACTCACTGCCAGCCTGGATGTTATCAGATCTATGAGATCAGTGAGGGTCTTGGCACTAGATTGACTTCAAGTCTTCCTGACCTGAAGGAATCGTCATAACTGATTCGTCATGCCCAGATCCTCTCATAAGTCTCATATCCAAGATCTTTTTGACTGCCACTCTTCTCTCCTCCTCATCCTTACTGCAGAGCATTGTCTGCAGAACTGCCTCGGGATGAGCATACCAGGAAGATCTCTTCACAGTCTGCTCCACAATCTGAACAACCTTCCTTGGCTGACTCCTCAGGAGCTCAAGCTGGAAGAGAACATGCCTCGGACCTTCGGAGAACAATGACTTGACCTTGGTGTTGAACCAATTTGGCAAGTAGACACTCGATGAATTGGACAATAAGTCTCAGGTTGTGAAGCTGCTCGCTTCAGTTTATGATGGCGACCCAAATTCTGCGGAACCTGAGAGCCGTTGTAGGCCACCTAGAATGTGAGACTGGACCTATCTGCGGTAGCCAGTCTATCAGGCATATTGGTTTGATGCTTTTGCAAATCATGTAACTGCCATAGTGCTGGTCGGTACTCAGGTCGTCAGCAGTATGTGCAAGCTCAACGAGTGGGGGGCCAACTGTGATTTTTCCAAAGCTCGGATTTATTTCTAACCAGTGGCAGAGTCAGCATCTTGCCAAGAGGACCAGACCATCTGTTGTTTGAAAGAGTCTTGCCATCCAGCTCCTGGATCAGATGTCTGAGTGGCAACTCGTTGGTGTGGTCGTTGGTGTGGAGGTCACAAACAATCCAGACCAGCTTCCTCCCAATCTTCCGCTCTATCCACTGTATGACCTCCCCTTGCCACCCTGTGTTCGTGTTGGTGCTGTCCCCTCCAATGGCCTGCAGGGTCTGGTCTACGTTCCTCTCTCTGAGCCAGTTCACAATGTTATCTGCCACTATCTCAGCTGGTTTCCTGATGTCATCTTTCTCTGGAGTGAAATGCCACAAATACTTCCCTCCTGGTTCACTGCAGCAGGAGTAGTGTTCCTCCTTCACCATGGCAGGGAACAACTTGTCAGAATCTCCAACTTTCATGAACACTTTAGTGTCATCCCTTCTCCCATCAAAGAACAAACAATTGATTCCATTTCCTCTTATCCCCTTATCAAACTCCTCTTCTAGGTTACTGACAAGTTTCTCCTGAGCTCTCCTTACTTTGTTATGATCTATCACCAGGTGAACATCATCAGGTGTTATCAAACCACCGTCAATCCAGGCAGCTGTTGCTATCTCTGCAGTTTCTCTGAGACCAGTGTGGTGTCGCATGCTGGCCAGAGCTATGCTCGGGATATCTTTCCTATTTCGAATCTTATGCCTGGAAGGCTTGGGATCATTATTTTCTGGGTTAGGGACAAAGTCACCATTCTCCTGGGGATCAGCCATGGGAATTAAACTCTGAATCAGCTTGACTCCAATCATCGGCCTTTTTTCACCCCTGGGCCTTCTCAAGTCTCTTTTCCTCGGCAACTCTTCTCCTCTTCTGTCTCTCTGTGGCAGCCTCCTGTCTCTTGGACTCCGGAATATCTTGGCTAGAAATCATGAGAGCCCCTATACTGCCAGTCTTCTCTTTCTGTGCTTTGACAAATGCCAGTTCGATCACAGGAATCTTCAGTTCACGCTTGCAAATACAGGAGATGTGGGCCTCGGATTTACAGTCACGATCGCATCCAAACTCAGGACAGAGTACAATTGGGCACTTGCAAGTAATTATGTCAAATAACTGGTCCAGTTGCTTGGCAAAGCTGTCCTTAACTGCAAGTTTTCCTCTCCCAAAGAGAGATATCTCTTGCCTTTTCCCAACTGGCTAGCAGTCTCTCACTAATCTTCTTCTGACTTGTTATGACTGGAGGCTTGAACTGAGCGTTAGCCAGAGTGTACTGTGCCAAGACAGCTTTGGTCATATCACTGGCAATGTCTTTGTTTGTGTAAGTTCTTTGGTTCTTTTCACTGATTTGCCTGATTAAAACACCGTATCTCAAAGCATCTCTCAATGTAGGCAACTCCGACTTCAGGAGCTCTCTCCCAGACCCAAGATAGTGACTGAGATGGCTGGATTTTTGGTTCCTCGTCCTGACACAAGCAGCCATCGCAAATATTATCAACTTGTAAATGCATCAGAATCTGAAACAGAAAAAAATATTGTTAGTTGGGTTGTTAAAGAATGAAGTCAGAAAGCAATGTTCACTATTTAATTGTAATGCACTAATGCAGCTGTACGTTAGATTTTCGATAAATTTCACGCTAAAATTTACCTAGCAAAAGGTTGCAAAATATTTAAACTGAAATTATTTTCTGTTTATATACACTAAAATCTACCAAAAAAGTGATGGGCCATTAGTTTTAGCTGATCTTCCCTCCTATGACACACCCTAATATATATATATATATATATATATATATATATATATATATATATATATATATATATATATATATATATATATATATATATATATATATATATATATGTAATGATTGATTGTCAGACCAAAGCTTACAGCCCAGAATTAGGTCACATATAACAGCAAGTACACTACAGACCACGTGGTACCACCACATTCCGGGATGACACACCTCAGGCCGACCCTAGGGACTTGACCTCGCCCGCTAATGAATGAGTTAGCCGGGTGACCTACAACCACACCTGCACACAGTTATCCAGATCTAACCAGTTTAGTGATAATTGGTGAGAGGTCAAAGGCCGGTTGGGCCGACCCCATATAAAGGCCCTACAGTCCCGTCCACGATCATTCTGGATCCCACCATCATTCTGGTTATGATTATCATTCTGGCATATTCATTCTGATTCTGGTTGCCATTCGAACATTACTCTGGAGATTCTCCTAGAGTACCGCTCGTCCTCTCCCCAGGTCGGGAGGGGGACTTCCCGACCAGACCCCAGCTAAGCAGAAACATCCCATAGGAGGCAGCCCAGCCAAGCACCCACTGGGCCTACGTCAGGGTACACGTGAGTCTTGTCAGAGCGATTCCTGGGAGAACAAATACTTATAATGCATACAGCCTGAACAACATCAACCTAGAGAAGTCGACTTGTGAAAGAGACCTAGGGGTACTTGTAAGCCCGGACCTGCGTTAATGTTCGAAATAAGGCAAACAGAGTATTGGGTTTTATATCTAGAAGTGTGAGTAACAAGAGTGCAGAGGTCTTATTGCAACTATATCTTGCGCTAGTTAGGCCGCACCTCGATTATGCGGTTCAGTTCTGGTGCCCCTATTATAGAATGGATATGAATTCACTAGAGTCGGTGCAGCGAAGAATGACAAAAATGATTCAGGGACTTAGAAACCTTCCATATCAGGATAGGTTAAAGAAACTTAACTTGCATTCCTAGAAAGACGAAGAGTGCGGGGAGATATGATAGAAGTATTTAAGTGGGTGAAAGGAATCAATAAAGGGGATATAGATAAAGTTCTTATAATATCCGAGCAGGATAGGACTCGGAGCAACGGATTCAAGTTGGATAAGTTTAGGTTTAGGAGGGAGATAGGAAGAAACTGGTTCACAAATAGGGTGGTGGACGAGTGGAACAAGCTTAGCAACTTTGTAGTAAGTGCGGGAACTCTGGAAAGTTTCAAAAGGAGGCTAGATAGATTCATGGATGATAGAGAGTGGTAGTAACTCTCGACAGGAGCTGCCATGCACAGGCCAACCGGCCTATTGCAGACTCCTTATTTTCTTATGTTGTTCTTCTTCTTCTTATGTGGGAAGTGTATTCATTCAGGTGTGTCCGAGAGTCAGTGTCGAGTAATGTAAAACATAATGTGTTAGTACCCCGATATAATAGTGATATTAATGTGTCCATGTCATTGAGTGAATTAATAAATAGTTGTATCGAAGAGGTGTTTAACAACTTGTCCCTTTAAGAAGTAATATATGTGTATTGACATACGAGATAAGATAAGCGTATTGACGCTGAGTAAATAACATCCCGGCCACGCTACCAATATTCCTATCTTTACATTCCTCCTCTCTATACTTCCTACTTATGTATGTAATCTTCTCTCATCCTACTCACTGTCGCATTATATTGGTGGCAGCGGTTCCTATCTTTACATCCTCCTCACTGTCGCATTATATATATATATATATATATATATATATATATATATATATATATATATATATATATATATATATATATATATATATATATATATATATATATATTAATAGTTTTGTACTGACCATCACTAAGGTTTAAAGAATACATTTCTCTAATCAAACTTGCATCTACTAGAAGTATTTCTGTGACACATCATGATTTATACACTTCTAAAATGTTTTCCCAATCTATGGGATGATTATTGTTCCTTATATGAACGAAAAGTGCACTGCTTTCAGATGCCGTTTTAATAGTGTACTTGTGCTGTTTAAATCTGAGTTGTAATGCATTCCCAGTTCGACCTACATAATTTCCATTACAATTGCTACATAAAGTACAGTAAACACTTCCATTTACATTCAAGGTTGGGCTATTCTTAATTAATATATTAGTAATAGTTGATCATACTTAAAAACAACATTAATGTTTAATAATATAAGGGACTGAACTAACGGGACAAATTCATTGCGATAAGGTATAGTCAAAATATTCTTAAATGTAGGAACTTGCCTAGTTTGAGTAGAATAAAAGGATTATTTAGCCCTTTTTAAAACAACAATAAACAAACAATGAAGGGTACTAAGTTTTTGTGCAATAGACTGAATGTGTTGCGGTTCTTCTTCAATAAATTCAGGGTCAGAAACATGTAAACATCTCAAAAACATAGCAGAAAAAACTGGTGACTCATGGTGACTCGAAAAAAATTGAATGAAGCTATCTACCTGTGTAGGCGTTCTGTACACCTTGAATTTATAGTTATGTCCATTTCTCATGATAAGCATATTAAGAAATGGAAGAGATCCATTTACTGTATCTCTCTTTCAATTTTGAAGATAATACTAGGGACAAGATAATTAAGCTTGTCTAAAAATTACATTGGGTCACTGTTTCTAGGCCATAGACAAAGCACATCATCTAAATATCTATACCATGGAAGAATAAAGTCACCAATGTTGGGTAGTAACCTAGCCTCAAAAAATTCCATATAAATACAGGCTTAAGGAGCAGAAAGACAATTACTCATGCTCATGCTAAATATTTGTTGGAAAACTTTCCGTTTGCTCTAAAAACACTGACAGTAACGCATAACCTTATCAATTTGAGAAATGTATCATGTTTAATGGATAATCTAACAGAGACAACTTATCTTTTAGTAATGAAAGAAGGTCATTCACTGGTACTCTAGTTCATGGTTCATTGTGTATCTTGAGTTTATTGATTAAATTATTGCTGTTGTGTGTATGTTAATTAGATATCTGGCCTGTATATATATATATATATATATATATATATATATATATATATATATATATATATATATATATATATATATATATATATATATATATATATATATATATATATATATATATATATATATATACGAACGTAAGAAAATAAGAAGCCTGCAATAGGCCGGTTGGCCTGTGCATGGCAGCTCCTGTTGAGAGTTACTTCCACTCTCTATCATCCATGAATCTATCAAGCCTCCCTTTATAACTTTCCAGCGTTCCAACACTTACTACAAAGTTGCTATGCTTGTTCCACTCGTCTACCACCCTATTTGCAAACCAGTTCCTTCCTATCTCTCTCATAAACCTAAACTTATCCAAATTAAATCCGTTGCTACCAGTCATATCCAGCTCGGATATTATTGGTTCCTTTCCCCAAATTAAATACTTCTATCATATCTCCCCGCACTCTTCGTCTTTCTAGGGAATGCAAGTTAAGTTTCTTTAATCTATCTTGATATGGAAGGTTTCTAAGTCCCGGAATCATTTTCGTCATTCATCCCTGCACCGACTCCAGTGAATTGATATCCATTCTATAATACTGTAAGTGCACCAGAACTGAACAGCATAATCGAGGTGTGGCCTGACTAACGCAAGTTAGTGTTGCAATATGACCTATGCATTACTATTACTCACACTTCTAGATATAAAACCTAATACTCTCTTTGCCTTATTTCGAACATTAACGCACTGTTTTCTCGGCCATAGGTCCGGGCTTAAAAGTACTATTAAGTCTCTTTCACAAGTCGAATTTTCTAGGTTGATGTTGTTAAGGCTGTATACATTGCCAGTATTTGTTCTTCCAATATTAAGTACGCTGCACTTGCTGGTGTTGAATTTCATTTGCCAATTTTCTGACCAGTCCTGCAGTTTATTTAAATCCTCCTGTAGTGCATTTGCATCCTGACCTGAATTAATCTGCCGCCCTATTTTGGTGTCATCCGCAAACTTGCTTGTGTCACTGCTGATCCGAGTATCTAGATCGTTTATGTAGATTATGAACAGGAGTGGGCCTGGTACTCACCCCTGGGGAACCCCACTGGTTACACAGCCCCACTCAGATTTAACACCATCTACGTTGAGCCTCTGTTCTATCGGTGAGCAATGATTTTATCCAATTTAAAACTATCCCCTCGATACCATGAACTTTAACTTTTCTCAGAAGCCTCTGATGCGACACTCTGTCAAACGCTTTGCTAAAGTCTAAGTAAATAACATCGTAATTTTCGTTATTATCTACTAGCTCGAAGACTTCCCTAAAAAACGTCAGCAGATTTGTTAGACCAGATTTTCCTTTTATAAACCCATGTTGAGAGTTCGTAGATTAATTTGTTTTTCTTTAAATGCGATCGGATGCTATTTTCTATAATAAATTTAAGAAATTTCCCCACTACTGACGTCAAACTAATCGGCCGGTAATTTGACGCTGATGCTCTGTGTCCCTTTTTGAATATGGGTACTACATTTGCCTGTTTCCACAAGTCTGACACAACTCCCGTGTCTAATGATTTTGCAAATAAATTTACGAGGGTTCCGCTAAACTGTTCCTTACACTCTTTCAGAACTCGAGGGAAAATTTGATCCGGCCCTGGGGATTTTGTCTTTAATTTATTTATCTTCTTAAGAACAGTCTCTTTTCTGATAGTGATATTCTTTACTTTCTCTTCTTTATTTCCACTAAATATCAGTTCTAACTCTGGCTGTTTAATACTCTACTCATTTTCTCATTATCATCGATCACTTCCCCTCTCTCTCTGACTTTAAGGGTCTCACTTTGTCCTTGACCTTTGTCCTATATACCTGGAAAAAGCCTTTGGGATTCGCCCTGGATTCTCTTGCTATCCTGATTTCGTAGTCCCTCTTTGCCTTCCTTATATTTTTATTTACATTCCGAGATAGTCCATTATACCTATTTCTGAGATGGTTCTCCCCTTCCTTTAATTTCTTATAAATGCCTTTCTTTATTCCTACGTCATGTCTAATTTTTTTTGGTCATCCACCTTGGTTCATTCTTATTTGACCTAATTTTTCTGTATGGTAGATTTTGTTCCTGTGCTTTACGTAGTATACTACTGAATATATTATGGTCATGATCAATTGTTATGTCGCCGGTGATCTCAACCATTCCTACCGGTGACTGACTTGACTGTTCCCAGGTGACCTCACCTAGGTCCCTTCTTAACCCCTCATAATCAGCAGATCGAAAGTCTGGGACTCTGACCATATTGTCATTGTTTTTCGTTTCCCAATTTAGGGTGAACCTGATTTCTCTGTGATCACTGCTCCCTAGTTCTTCCCTTATTGTGATATCTCGGATAAAATTTTCTTTATTTGTTAAAACTAGATCTAATATATAGTCACCTCTAGTAGGTTCTGTAATTAGTTGTTTTAAAAATTTTTCCTGTTCTGCATCTAGGAAGTCTTCAGATTATAGTCACCAATAATGTTGTCCCAATCAATATTTCTGAAGTTGAAATCCCCCATAATGCACAGGCTGTTGTATTTAGCTGCTCTACTCATTTCCTGTCATATGGGCAGAGCTGCTTCTTTCCAAGACTTAGGGCCTGTAAATCACTCCCATAATTACTTTTTCACTTACTTCCGCAATTTCTACCCTTACAGACTCGGTTCCTATTTCACCCTGTATTGAATTATTAATACAACATTATATAATGTATCCCTGATGAAGAGTGAAACCCCTCACCCCCTTCCTACCTTCCCTGTCCTTGTGAAAAGTTTATACTCTTCTATGTAGTACTCTGATAAAAAGTTCTTGCTCGCCAGGTTCATGCAATTTTCGGTGATTGCTATGACGTCTACATTCTTGGTACATACAACCACTCTGAGCAAGTCTAGTTTATTTCTAACGCTCCTACTGTTTGTATAGTATACATTTAAACCTACCCTTCCCTTATTCTGTTTTAGCCCTTGTCCTGAGCAACTAATTTTACTCCCCGTGACCTGCTTGGATTTTTGACGCCCACTTACCCTGACCTCTCTCTACTGGCGAAACCACCCCTTTGGAGTGACAATTTCACTCTCCAGGGATGTAGACAACGTCTTTGCCCCCGCGCGAGACAAGTGTACTCTGTCACTACTGTACAGTGTTATGTACTTATGTTTTCCTCAGTCATCCCATTAAGTGTCTCGTTTTCTCTTGACACCCTATAATCACTGTGAAGGTTAAAGTCTTCTTAAGATCGTGATGTATGTTTTTGTTATTCTGATTTGTGATATGTTTTAGTAACTGATATGATTAAAGAACATTAATATATGATTTTGTGAAACAGTTTTCAATGTGAGAATATTGCAGTGGTTTAAATGAAGAATGTAAACAAAATGTGGATAAGTTAGTGAAATCGTATTGGAATATGGAGACGAAGCCCTCTCTGTCTCTCTCTTTGGGTATTATTGGTGAAGGACGTGGTATTTTTTGTCGTGAAAAAACCAACAGGTTGTAAGGGTAATTTAGTGTTTTCTGGTAGTCATAAGATATTATAATCTATTTGTGAAGCATATTTGTAGAGAGAGAGCATATTGTTAGGTTAAGATATAAGACTAATATTAATGTAAACTTTGTGGAAGCTATCAGCATGTGTGAAACCATTATTGTTAAATATACTTTTTATGTAAATGCTCTATTTCCCTATCCTGATTATATTTATGTACAGCATAATAGAGACTGTGACGTATGGGGCCTTGGTCCTAGAGAGTTCATTGTGTAATGTGGATTATGAACAGTGAGACAGTGTAACAATGCAAGTAAGTGGTTAGTGTTGTATCTACTGTGCTGTAAGGTAGATTTTATTTGTATTTTTGGTGTTGAACTAATCAGTGATAACAATGGGTAGTGTTGAACAATATTAAAATACTAGAGACGTGCATTATTTGTATCATTGTACTAAGGAGGAATTATGTGACATAACTTCATTATATGAAATCTCTTTGAGATGTAATGCCAAAGGTGACATGCAGAGAGAGTTAGTGGAAGAATTAGTTTCTTTGGGAGTATTAAAGAGTGCAAATGAAACCATGGAGAGTGGTGATGAAATAAGTCTGGGTACAAGAATAGGCATGAGTGAGAGCATTATTTTGGAAAAAAATAAATTGGAATTTGAGTTAAAGAAGATCCAGGCAAGAAAATGTGAGAGAGAGGATTCAGTCAGAGAAAGAGGTGAAACTTAGGTAATTGGAGTTAGAAGGGCAGAAAATGTCTATGAGACTCAGTAGCCAAGGATCAGATGCTAGAATTAACCATTTGTCAGAATTTATTGAGGAAGGAGCAGAGAATTTCTTTATTCAGTTTGAGAAATTGGCTGAATTAAGAAATTGGAAAAGAGAGGATTGGGCTCTTCTGATCCAGACTCGTTTTAAAGGCAAAGCGAGAGAGGCATATGCTTGTTTAAGTTTGTCCGTGTCTGTTGTTTATGAGGCTGTGAAGGAGGCTGTTCTGAAAACTGCTCAGCTAGATCCAGAAGTGTATAGGAAGAGATTCAGAAGTATTAAGAAGTTACCTGAGCAAACTTACTTGGAACTGGGTAGAGAATGTGGAATGAAATATGAGAGGTGGTGCAAGTCTGAGTAGATTAGGACTTATTGGAAGATTTGAAACAAATGGTTTTAGTGGAGCATTTTAAAGGTTTGGTACATCCTGATATGAAATATGAGATAATAAACGTAAAAATCAAGGATATATATGGAAGCTGCACGATTGGCAGACCGGTTGGCAGTGGCATATAAGATATACAGAGAAGATATCTCACACAGACATGGTGGAGGCAAGCATTTTAATAAACAATATCATCAAAATATCTCCTCGGGTGCTAAGCAGCAAAACCAAGGTTCAGGTTATCAAAAGGGGCAAAATAATCATATGTCTCATGGTAACATGGGTGAAAGATATCAGAATTATTTTGCTGGTTGGCAAGGGAAGCCACCAATGAAATGTTTTAACTGTGGTAAGGTTGGTCATGGTAAATATTAATGTAAGAATATTCAGAAGTCAGCTGGGTGAACTGTGTCTTTGGGAAAGCCTAGAGATGATCTCCAAGATGTGTTAGATGTCAAACGCTAAGATTAAACGATCTAATGTGAATTTTGAGCCTTTTATCACTGAGGGAAAAATAGCCCTGAAGGGAGGCCCTGAGAAGGAGATTGTAGTGCTTAGGGATACAGGAGCTAACCTAAGTCTAGTCCTCAAGAGTGCACTCGAGTGGACGGCAGAATCATTCTCTGGTGAAGAAGATAAGGTGAGAGAGTTAGGCTCAGGACTGACCATACATTTGCATTATGTTAACATTGAGACGGGATTTATAAGTGGTAAGGTTAAAGTTGGTATAAGTGAGGAATTACATGTACATGGTGTAGATATGTTGCTGGGAAATGACTTGGCAGGTGACAGGGTGGTACCTGAACCAATAATGATTGATAATCCTTTGGAGTGTGATGCAGATAATATTGTAAATGTACCTATAACTGATGATGTGGTGAAAGGGGAGGCTGTGGCAAGTGATGTGTTCCCAGCTTGTGTTATAACGAGGGCTATGGCCAAGGATAAAGATATTTGTGCTGATGAAATGAATTTAGATGAATTGTTTATGGAAGATGAGAAATGTAACGAGGGTGTAACAAATACTGACAAGGTGAAGTTGAAGGTGGATTTTAATCCAGATTTTCTTGTTGATAAAGAAGAATTAACAAGATGTCAGTTAGGTGATGATAGCTTAAGAGAAATTAAAAGCGAAGCTGAAAGGAATGGAGTATCTGGTGATGAGTCAGTAGGATTTTATTTTCAAGGTGGTGTGCTAATGAGAAAGTGGAGGCCTCTGAATGTTCCAGCATCTGATCATTGGGAAACGAAAAGGCAACTGGTTGTTCCTTGAAGGTACAGGAGTGATATAATAGCTTTGTCCCATGAATATTGTTTATCAGGACATTTAGGAGTGAGGAAAACCACTGACAGAAAACTGACACATTTTTATTGGTCAAATTTAGAGAAAGATGTTGCTATTTTTTGTAAAATTTGCTCTGTATGTCAAAGGGTAGGAAAACCTAACCAAGTTTTTCATCCTGCACCATTGAAACCCATTCCTGCTTTCTGTAAGCCATTTACCAAAATTGTGATAGATTGTGTTGGGCCTTTGCCAAAGACACGCAGGGGAAATAGCTATTTGTTAACTATTATGTGTACTTCAACTAGGTTCCCAGAAGCAATTCCTTTAAGGAGTATTCATACTAAAAATATTGTGAGAGAATTAATTAAGTATTTTTCATGGGTACGATTGCCAAAATTATTCAGTCAGACCAGGGAAGTAATTTTACTTCAATTATGTCCAAGAAAATTTTGCGGGGTTTACACATTAATCATAAATTGTCAAGTGCTTATCATCCTCAGTCACAGGGATGTTTGGAAAGATTTCATCAGACACAAGAACACCTCAAGGATTTATTGTGAGGAATTGGGAATAGATTGGGATGAGGGTGTCCCATTAGCTTTGCTTGCCTTTAGAGATACTGTGCAAGATTCAGTAAGTTTCAGCCCATTTGAGTTGGTGTATGGACATGATGTGAGGGGGGGCCTCTTAGTATGCTCAAGGAGAAATGGCTTGGGAGTGAAAACCCTCCATGTCTATTGAAATATGTTTCATAATTTAAAGATTGTTAAGAGCACGTGCACTGGCAGCGGAAAATTTGAAAGAATCACAAGATGAGATGAAATTGTGGTATGACAAAGATGCAAGGTCAAGGGAATTTAGACCTGGTGAAAAAAGTATTCGTTTTGCTACCATTGCAAGGAAAACCATTGAAAGCAAGATTCAGTGGCCCATGGGTAGTTGAAAAGAAATTGAGTGATGTGAATTGTGTAGTAAACACTCCAGGCAAACGCCAAAAAAAATCAATTATGCCTTATTAATTTGATGAAGCCATATTATGAAAGAAATATAGAGAATGAAAACCAGAGTGAGGTGAACAATGAAGTGAATTGTGGATGTGTCGAGTTGGGAGAAGAGGCGTTTGATGAACCTGACGATGTAAAGTTTAGTAGATGTGAGGATAAAATTCTGAAGAGCTCTGTTGTGTTAAGTATATTAGAGAGTAAGATTGATTTCTGAGACCATGATAAAAAATTTGAAATTATAGATATTGTTAATGAATGTAGATCATTATTTCCTGATGCTTCCAGGAGAACTAATGTTGTAACTCACAATATAGAGGTAGAGAGTGTATACCCTATTAAGCAACATCCATATAGGGTAAATCCGAGAAAGAGAGAAATTATGAAGAAAGAAATTGAATAAATGCTTGGGAATTACTTGATTGAACCCAGTAACAGTCCATGGAGTTAGCCTTGTGTTCTAGTTCTTAAGCCTGATGGTGTTTCTTATAGATTTTGCACAGATTATAGAAAGATAAATAATATAACTATAACTGATTCTTATCCTATTCCTAGGATTGATGATTGCATTGACCAGGTTGGAGATGCTTGATTTGTAAGTAAATTTGATATGCTGAAAGGGTTTTGGCAGGTGGGTTTGATTGAGAGAGCGAAAGCAATCTCGGCTTTTGTTACAATGAATGGACTGTATAAATAAAAAGTGTATACCATTTGGATTAAAGAACAGTGGAAGTTGTTTTCAGAGATGAGTGAATGAAGTATTGCGTGATGTTAATGGTTGTTCTGCATGTATTGATGATATTATGTTATATTCTGAGGAATGGAAAGATCATGCTTGTCTGGATAGAAAAGTGTTTGATAGGTTAAATAATGCAAATCTCACTGTAAATTTGATGAAAAGTGATTTTGTAAAAGCTACTGTAGAATACTTGGGATATGTTGTGAGTCAAGGTCAGGTACAACCAATAGATGTAAAAGTTAAGAATTGTATTGTAAATGTTTACAGCTCCTTCAGATAAGAAAGAGTTGTTAAGATTTTTAGGTACGAGTGGTTACTAAAGAAGGTTTTGTACAAATTTCTCTGCCACTGCATTACTTTTAACAAGATTGTCGTCAAAGAAAATAAAGTTTGTTTAGGATGATCATTGTCATAATGCTTTTAAGATGATTAAGAACTTGTTAATAAATGCTCCAATTTTGTTAACCCCAAATTATGAGAAATCATTCAAGTTGTATGTACATGCTAGTGATATTGGTGTTGGTGGAGAAGCATGATATTGACTATCCAATATGTTATTTTTCTAAAAAGTTTCTTTCTGATCAAATGAATTATAGCACCATAGAGAAGGAAACCTAAGCTTTGATTTTGAGTTTTAATGATTTTGATGTTTGTTTGAGGGGTTCGGGGAAACCGGTTTTTGTATTTACAGACCATAATCCTTTAGTGTTTTTGCATAAAATGAAAAATGCTAACCAACGTCTTATCTGGTGGAGTCGTATGTTACAAGATTATGATCTAGTTATTAGTTATATCAAGGGTAAGTTTAATATTGTGGCCGATGCATTATCATGAATTTCCTTAAGCCATGAGTCAACATGAGGGATGACTCATGCCTTTTTTGGGAAAGTGGGTGTTATTTACTTATGTTTTCTTCAGTTATCCCATTTAGTGTCTCGTTTTCTCTTGACACCCTATAATCACTGTGAAAGTTAAAGTCTTCTTAAGATTGTGATATATGTTTTATTATACTGATTTGTGATATGTTTTAGTAACTGATATGATTAAAGAACAATATTATATGATTTTGTAAAAAAACTTTCAATGTGAGACTATTGCAGTGGTTTATAGAGTGTAAACAAAATGTGGATAAGTTAGTGAAATCGTATTGGAACATGGAGAAGAAGCTCCCTCTCTCTCTTTGGGTATTATTGGTGAAGGACATGGTATTTTGTATGGTAATCCAGTGTTTTCTGGTAGTCATAAAATATTGTAATCTATTTGTGAAGTATATTTGTAAAGTAGAGAGAGAGCATAGTGTTGGATTAAGATATGAGACTGAAATTAATGTAAACTTTGTGGAAGCTATCAGCACGTGTGAAACCATTATTGTTTAATCTACTTTTTATGTAAATGCTCTATTTCCCCATCCTGATTATATTTATGTTACAGCATAAGAGAGACTGTGACAACAGGTAGTCGTTATCATAGAGTGGTTGCCAGTTATCAATGAACGCCCAACCATTGCTTGTACAATGTTTATCCAGTCAGCAATTTATAGCCAACTCCTCCCCTCGGCAAGACACCACATACTATCGCGATCCCTCCCCTATCTCTAACCATCATTAGCGCCTCCCTATGCCTCTTAAAAAGTTCCTCACTCCTAACCTTTCCTATGTCGTTACTTCCTACACTAAGACACACTACTGGCTTGGTACCCACCCCTGATAAAACCCTATCTATCCTCTCAGCTACATACCCTATCCCAACCCCAGGAAAACACACCCTAGTCCTACGTTTCCTATCTCTTGCACAAAAGGTCCTATCTAAGAACCTCACCTACCTGTCCCCAAATACCACGACCTTACCACTAGGCAGGATATGAACAACTGCCCTTTTCTCTCCTGGCACCACACCGTCCTGCCTCCACGTTTAGGTTTTGCACCACCAACAAAATAGGTTGGATGGATATATGAGCAATAGTGGTTGGGTGTAAATGGGTCTGCCCGGTATGGTCTGTACCGAAAAAATCGATATAATAGCATTCACTGACACATGGATCAACCTGGACTCACGAGAGTTACCTGTCGAATACCAAATTGCAGGTTACAAATTATTCCTTACCGATAGGCAGATTAGGAAAGAAGGCAGCATAGCAATCTATGTCAGGGATAATGTGAAGTGTGAAATAAATAAGGAAATAAAAACTGAGCGGAATACAGAAGCAATTTGGATAGAATTAATCGACAGTAGGGATAAATTAATCACAGGAGTAATCTATAGACCTGCCAATCTTGATAGAGTTAATGAGCAACTTAAATGGGATGAAATGCGCAGGGTTTCCATACACAACAAAGTCTGTATAGTAGGCGACTTTAACCTTGGCCAAATAGATTCTATTGACCTTACGGGTAACTCAAAATCAGAGAATTTTCATGAAACGATCCAGGACTGTTTCCTAAGTCAACATATAACCAAACACACCCGGGATCACAAAGAAATTAGATTCCAGTTAGATTTTCAGGGCAGCCATAAGGAAAATTCCACAAAAGTCCCAGATTTCAGAAGGGCAAACTTTGATAGTTTGAAGAGGCAGTTGAGAGAAGGGGCATCACGCTTGGGGGTGATCTACATGGACCTGACGGTTGAAACCGACCTCATAACGAAGTCTGAGGTTGCAGAGTACCACAACTTAAATAATGAGTTACTCAATGCACAAAGGCAGAACATACCATACGAAAAACTCAGATCAAACAACAATGACCCTAAATGGACATTATTGGTCAAAGGAAGGCTATAGGTAGGAGGATAAATCGTGGCGAAATTTACCTCCGGGACTATAATATGGTATTGACCGGTAGGCTTAAGACCGAGATAAGGAAAGCAAAGAGGAATAATGCGCTGAGGATAACAAAGGAGGCAAAGACAAACCCCAAGGGATTCTATCAAATGTATCAAACTACAACACGAGAAAAGATTGGGCCAAAACAATCAGATACCGGCGAGCCAACTGATAACGACGGAAATTTAAACATGATACCTATGTTTGAAGCTATTCAGCGTATTCGAGTTAATGATGATATTTGGTAACTTGTTCCATTCATCCACTACTCTGTTTCCAAACCAGTGTTTACCTATTTCACGCCTAAATCTAAATTTGTCTAATTTAAAACCATTGTTACGAGTTCGCTCCTGGTTGGATAGTTTGAGTACCTTTGTAATGTCCCCTTTGTTTAGCCCTGCCTTCCACTTATACACCTCTATCAGGTCGCCCCTCGCTCTACGTCTCTCGAGGGAGTGCAAATTAAGATGCTTTAACCTGTCTCTATACTCAAGGTTCCTAATGCCCGGGATTAGTCTTGTCATTCTCCTCTGAATTCTTTCCAAGGATTCTATGTCCATTCTGTAATACGGTGACCAGAACTGAACTGCGTAATCCAGGTGTGGTCTCACAAGAGCAAGATACAGTTTTAGGATGACCTCGCTAGTCTTGTAACTAACACTCCTTTGTATGAACCCAAGTACTTTATTAGCCTTGTTACGAGCAAAAACACATTGTTTACTTGGCTTAAGGTTCCTACTTATCATTACTCCTAAATCTCTCTCGCAGTCGGATTTCTCTATGGCATCGTTGTTCATCTGGTATCTGGTTTCCTGTTTACATCTCCTATACTGAGTACTTGAAATTTGTCGACGTTGAATTTCATCTGCCATTTTTCAGACCATTCGAAAAATTTGTGTAGATCTTCCTGTAGTTTTGCCGAGTCCTCGTCAGATTTGATAACACGTCCTATTTTAGTGTCATCAGCAAATTTACTTATGTTGCTGTCAATGCCGATATCTATGTCGTTTATGTATATAATAAATAATAATGGTCCAAGTACTGAGCCTTGGGGAACTCCACTTGTGACGTTGCTCCAATGGAACTTAGTGCTGTTAATGCTCACTCGCTGTTTCCTGTCCTGTAACCACGCCCTAATCCATTTAAGGATGTCACCTTTGATGCCATGAGCTTCTACCTTTCTAATTACTCTTTCGTGGGGGACTCTGTCGAAGGCTTTGCTAAAGTCGAGATATACCACATCATAATTGTGCCCCTCGTCCACCGATTCGAAAACTGATGAAAAGAATGTTAATAGATTAATTAGGCAAGAACGTCCGCTTGTGAAGCCATGCTGGGAATCATTGATCAATCTGTGCTTCTCCAGGTGATTTCGAATAGAGTTTGAAATGATTGCTTCCAGTAATTTGCCTACTATTGATGTTAGACTGATTGGTAGTACACCTGTTTTTAATGGCATGTTAAACAACTTTGCTAAGGGCATACTAAGCTCTTCCTTACATCCCTTTAATACTCTGGCAAATATCTCATCGGGACCAGGTGACTTATTAGGCTTTAATTTGTCTATTTGCTTACTAACATCGTTACTAGTTACTACTATCTCACTTAATTTGTTTTCTTCACTATCTCTGAATAGAGTCGGTGCCTCTGGTATCATGTTTAAATTTTCGGTGGTGAAAACTGTTGAAAAATATTTATTCAAATTATTGCTCATTTCTCCGTCGTTATCAGTGAGCTCGCCGAAGTCTGACCGTATTGGTCCAATCTTTTCTCGTGTTTTAGTTTGATACATTTGGTAGAATCCTTTGGGGTTTGTCTTCGCCTCCCTTGCTATCCTTACCTCATTATTCCTCTTTGCTTTCCTTATCTCGGTTTTAACCCTGCTCGCCAATACCCTATAATAGTCCCGGAGGTGAATTTCGCCACGATTTATCCTTCTACCTATAGCCTTCCTTTGGCCAATGATGTTCTTTAAATAATTATTTATCCATTTAGGGTCATTGTTGTCTGTTACAAATTTTCTTAATTACAAAATTGTCCAGTTTGTACATACCATTACTCAAATTCATGTTGACTGCTTCCGTATGTTTAATGGGACTAGATTCTATAATGTTCCTACTGTAATTGAATTACAAGGTAATATTGAGGAGGCATTATCCCAGTTAATGCAATGCTTATTATCCATCAAATGAGCAAATAGAGCATTGGATTCCTGACCTGTCGGAACACTATATTTATGTTGTTTAAGTCTAGTTACCTATTGAATATGATGTCTTAAGCCCTTGAGTACGATAACAACCTTATGAGGGTGATTTTATTTCAAATATGTCTCATTGTATACTGTAAGTTTTAGGGTATTTCACGTGCCCCGAACTAATGCAACTATGTGAGACATTGATTAGTAAGTGAGTGTCTCTCCTGCGTGAAGCCTATTGGTTAAATTGTTTTCTGAAGTGGTAGATTAAGGCCAGTTGAAATGTACAGAAAAATGCTTTTATTACCGTTTTGTATTTTCCCTAAAAGTGTTAATAATGTGTCTAGTGTCTTCAAAAGAAATTCAGCCCAAATCAACATACACAAATGGATTCTGAAGGAAAATCATAATAATGATAAAAAATACATTTAAACATTAGCTAGAATGGTTATTTTGCTTATATTTCAGGTAATTTTCGAGAAGAAAACCCATTATTCCGCAATAATTAAAAAATATATATATTTTTATTGATAATTATTGTGAACACAAATATAATTCAAACTATGATTTCATGCATTCAATGTATACTACAAAGCTTCAGCTACAAAATAACCCTACTCTGAACAATATCTGTTAAGTAATAGGAATGCTATAGACTTTTTCTAACCCTACTCGTAAGTGAAGAGTGGGGGAGGAGGGAACTAGAAAGTTATGGCTCCTGTATATAGATTTTTCCTCCATCATAAGATTAATTATAAGGGCAGAGAGGACTGGAAACTGGCAAACTTTTTCTGCATTCTTCACAGAAAATATTTCCTTATTTTACAGCAGCAGGTCATAACAACTACACCAAGTGCTGTCATTTGTTTCTAGATTGGCTGTCAGAATATTTTTGTAATTTCTTCAAAAGTCAATGGAAGATGACTTTTTTGCAATAAGGAGAAATGAAAAGCTGCCTTGGAGTGGAACTTGGTCAGACATGACTATCGAAGAGAGCCTTATGAGAGGTGGGAAAACACTAGATCTTATCAACACTACCCATAGAGAAGCAGCAAAAACAAACTGGGTTCTGTCAGCTCATATGATCGCCCAGTATACAGAAACTCTACGGTCATTACTGGTACGTTAACTGGTACTTGGTAAAATCAACACCGTGTAATACATCCGGGTAACATTAAACGTGACTGTGAAGACTTAAAAAAAATTCCGGCATTCCTACAGTGTCACAACTCCTTCATCATTGAAGATGAACAAGAGCTTCAAAAATATATCAAATGGTGTATTATCCCCTGTCTCATGGCAATAACAATTATATAAATTTGGGTTAATATATTCAGTTTATATAATCCGATCACCCTAATGTAATTTTCCATAAGCTGTGAGGTGCCATGTGCTGTTCACGTGAGGGGAAATTCCTCTATCAGTAAGCTGGCCTTGACAATGTAGGGTTAGCCAAGCCTCTTCTTCAGAGTGTCTCCTCACAGGCACCAGTCTTGACTTAAGTCTCACGAGAATCAGACGGGTGACCTAACTCAGTCAAGCTGAGCCCCCATCCTTAACTACCACTCACAGCTTACAGTGTTAATTACGGTGCATCTACTAATAGTCTGTGACCAATATAGTTTTACTAATAAATGGAGAAAAGACCATTTTGGGTGTGTAACTTAACCTCTGAACTTATTTATATATAAGCCAAATTAAGGGAACTCTACCCAAAGCTTATATATAAAGGTGGCAGCGAGAAGATAGATCCATTAACTGAACCAGTGAAGCAGTGTAACTAACTGTGTAAGGAACCGATGTCACTGTAACCCAAGTAGCAGTGAAATTTTCTAAGTGTTAGGACGAGTGGATGCACAACATGTGCATGTGAAAATTCTTCTTGAAGCCAAACAAATAGCCAAGACGAGTTATCTGTTAACTCCAATTTTTGCAGACGAGGACGTAAAATAGAATATCCTTCCATTAGAGTCAGCTCTCAAGCACTATGCTTTCCTCCTACACGTAACTATGCTAGTGTAAAGCAAATTAATGCAAGGCATGTAGAACCTTTCCCATTATACTCTGATGACACACTTTTTACTCTGGATATACCAACCGATCTTTTACTAAAAGATGAAGACTACTCTTTGTTAAAAGTGAATGGTTTTAGGGTATGATCACGGTGTAAGTCGTCATGTATACATTTACTCATATGCCCAGCCCATGTGTATGCGTTTATTCTGCTGCTGACGGAATATGCGAATTGGCGATCATACCAACTAACGTTCGCAGAGCGCTGAAACAATGTAAACTATACAGTACACCGGACACAGTCATGGGCTTGTGGGCCGTGGGTTCGAGTCCTGGCGGATTGAGGTGTTGATTGAATATATATATATATATATATATATATATATATATATATATATATATATATATATATATATATATATATATATATATTTATTTATTTATTTATCTATATATGTATATATATATATATATATATATATATATATATATATATATATATATATATATATATATATATATATATATATATATATATATATATATATATATATATATATATATATATATATATATATATATATATGTTAGTGGAATCACACCTCCGGGCGGCTCTCTTTCGCAGGGCCACGGTAGGACGCCACCCTCCTTCATTTTTGGTTTGCCATTACCAGCAAGTATGTACAGATTTTTGCCAGTTCTACTTGGAGCATCCAACTGTCCATGAGAAGCAAGGAAACACAGGTTTAGGCCATCCATCTTAGGGGCTGTCCCTGGCTTTTGTAGATGGTCATGGCAAAGCTCACTTTAACCGGGAACTGAAGTCGCTTGAACTCAAATGGCAGGTCTGTGGTGATGAGAGGTATCCTTGGTATAAAAACGTCCTCTCCTTTAGCTTTTCCTGTCAGTATTGTAGCTTCCAGTATATGTGGCATCATGTTCTTCACCACCAGTCTTGTGCCATTGCAGAGGATGGGTGGTTCAAGATTTCTTAAGAGCATTATAGGAGTTCCAATCTTGAGAGTGAGGTGGTGAGGAGGCATTCCAGCGGGTTCCAAAGAATTAAGGAATTTTGCAGGGTACTGGACTGCTTGGTCCTGGTCGATTACTGTATCAACAGATTTGAATGAGGTCTCACTGCCTGGACGCTGTCTGAGTAGAGTCATGTTGATTTCAGTCACTGTTTCATTCTTTGGTGCCAGAATTGCGCATTCACGCAACCACTTGTGATCCTTGTAGTGGTGGATAATGTTTGGGTAGACCATGTTAGTGAGCTCAGTTGAGGACTTTACAACATTTCCACATCCTTGAGAAATGATTATTTGTCCTTCTGAATCAACAGGGAAAGTTCCATTCCCAATCTGTAGTAGAAGGTTTGCAAACCGTCCAACATCCTGATCTCCTTGTAGACGTACTCTCATGTTTGTGGATAGGGTGAGTGTCTGAAAACTTCTCAAAATGTATGATGCCTTGAGGCATGCATTCAGTTCATAAGCTGGAGTGCTTCGAGGAATGACAGGCAAGGTCTGACGAAAGTCTCCAGCAATGACCATTGTAATGCCACCCATGAGCTGGTCATTTTCTCTTATGTCTTGCAAGATCCTGTCCAATGCTTCAAACGCTAACTTGTGAGACATAGTGCATTCATCCCCGACTATGAGGCTGCATTTTTCTAAGAGTTTTGCCTTTGCCGATCCTTTTTTGATGTTGCACACTGTCTTCTCATTGTGAGCGAGGTTGAGAGGCAGTTTAAAAGTTGAGTGTGCAGTACGTCCTCCTAGTAGTGTTGCAGCAATGCCTGACGATGCCACAGCAAGAGCAACCTTCCCCTGATGACGTACTTTGGCCAACAGAAGGTTGATCAGGAATGTTTTTCCTGTCCCGCCAGGTGCATCGAGAAAGATCATACCTCCCTGCCCCGCTTATATCGCTTGCAAATCTGTTCATAAGCATTTGCTTGATCAGGCACCAGGTGAGGCTCATTTTCTTCAAAAAAAAAACTCACCAGAACTTCAACTGAGTAGTTTGTCTCTCAGAGCAACTCCTTGTTTGCAACTACTGGTTCTTCTCCATATGGGGACGGCAATCCAAAATCAGTCAGGTTTTTTCCTCATAGTTCCATCACTTTGTCTTCCAGCATGATCAGAGCCCTGTTGAACATGTCATCCATGAACTCAATCTCTTGACCAGGATGTTCTCTTCTTGCTTGATGAAGCAGATCCTCTGAAAGACATTCTTGGTGGTTTTTCCAGAGCTGGCTTGGGTTGGAAAGTCCACTTGTAGCAATCATGATGGCAAACAGGTTCCTCAATCTCATTGGCGATTGAGTAGCTGCTGCCTTTTCTAATGTGTCATTCCAGTGACCACCATCTTCCAGTAGGCCAAGGAGATTGCACGCTTCCTCATAGGTTCTGCAGACTTGTCAATTCACTGTCTTGAGTGCTGCAAATGATGTTGGGAAACGGATGTGATGCAAAAGTAGTCTCAAACAATAGCATTCAAAGTTGTTGGGGTGAACCGTGTAGACACGTCCCAAAGCTTTGACTGACTTTATCCCCGGATATCTTTCAACATCAGATCCTTGAGCTCTTCTCTGGAACTTTTTCATTGAAGCCTGCCATATGTAGAACCTGGGTACGTCAACATACAGGAGTATTTGAGCAAACTCATCTTCCTGTGAAAGCTTGAAAAATGCAGTGAGGTCCGGGCGGCTCATTCGCTAGGCCACGGTAGGACGCCACCCTCCGGGAGGCTCCACATTGTCTCACTGTTCAGTCCCCAAAACTTCTTCTTCTATCAATAGTTCATTAACGGTGTATGTAAGTTCCACCATGTTTTTCACTACAACGGTACAGCAAAGTATGTTGTTTTAGCATTAAACTGCTATAATTTTATTGTCTAATCATCACTATATATAACACCACCCATCATTACTACATATAACATCACCCATCATCACTACATATAACACAATCCATCATCATCACAGATCAGTAAAGTAGTTTCCGAGATTCTCGTGCGGACACACACACAAACACAACACAGACACATATATATATATATATATATATATATATATATATATATATATATATATATATATATATATATATATATATATATATATATATATATATATATATATATATATTTTTTTTTTTTGTTCCTGAATAAACTAACGTCACTTTACGATGCCAAGATGGTGGTAACCAGTTAGTTGTGAAAGGTTATTATAAGGCTCCGGATTATGCGCTATAACCTCTTATTCGTTGAAAACCTTACCTTCCCATCATCATTTTGCATTGAATTTAAATCTCAATTCGGATTTGATTCCATTGTACCATGTTTCCATTTTGACTCAGTGATCTCAATCTTATGTTAGATAAAAAAATATTTATTTCTTATCTGAAAGAGTCACATTTTACTAATAAAGAAGATAAACTGCTATTATATATTATTTTTCACGGGATTTGTTATACCCAGTTTAACTATTCCCACTATTGTGTAATATTGGCAGTAATATTTTTTGTTTTGCTGCTAGAGATCAATATCATTTCAATTTACCATTGTACACAATAATACTCTCCAGTAATATTTTTGTTTTGCTCCTAGAGAATAATATAATTTTAATTTACCATTGTACATAATTTACTCTTCTGTAAGGCACTTAAGACTAGGAGCCTAGTAATTGCTGATCTCCAGGTTGCAGTTGCTTCAGTATAGTGTTTTCACACATATTTATGTTACATGGATAGGTTTTTGTATTTTTTTTTTTTCTCTGCGAGAGCTGTACGTGGTGGGGAGATTCCTGGAGGACAACCAGATGACCCAGGACGTGGCCATCTGCTTCGAAATGGACAGCACAGCAGCCGTTCTCTGCCTCAACAGGTATGGCAAGTCCCACTCAGTTGAATTGCTGTCACTCTAGGAGCAGATCTTCACGGAGGCACACCACCTTAGTATCCACCTGTCCGCTCGCCATGTCCCAGGGATCCAGAACGGCTGGGCCGACGCTCTATCCCGCGTCAAGGGAACGTCAGTAGAGTGGACACTATGCCAGAGAGTGTTTCAGTGACTGATAGAACGGTGGGGTCAGCTGGTGGTGACCTCTTTGCCTCTCCGACATCCGCCTAGCTCCCAGCGTACTTCACTCGGTTGACCCCTTTTTTTTCTTTTCTTTTATTTTATTTACGGGGATTAGCCCACCCAGGCACAGGTCACTGACCCACACCTTGGGCTAGGGTTTCCTGTTTTGGGGGTTTCTTAGCATCCCGGGATTCTGGGACAAACCAGGATATTTCCCGGGATCCCGGGATTTCCCGCATCAGGTGATATTTGTACTTTCTAATGCTATATGCTAACCCTACACACTTCATTAGTGAAGTATCATGCAAGCCAAGATACACCATTATAACATGGCTTGCATTTTGGCATCATATACAGACAGATTACTCGACAGTCAACACACCTCTGCAGTCTGCAGGGAGATAAACACGACTAAGGCCAGTACCCAAGCAAGACGTGGTGAAGGCCAGAAGTGTACAGGAAACGTACACATCACTTCTGTCAGACTCCAAGGGGACTAGGGTCAGGCTCAGGAAAGCTGACCAGGGTGTGGAGTGTATTAACCCCTCCCAGGTGCTGCAGGAAGCTGGCGAGGAAGAGAAGAGGCAGGACGGTATGGAGCAAGGAGAGGAAAGGGCAGTTGTACAAACCCTGCCCACAGGTAAGGTCGTGGTAGTTGGGGACAGCCAGGTGAGGTTTTTAGATAGGACTTTTTGCACAAGGGATAGGAAACGTAGGACTAGGGTGTGTTTCCCTGGGGCTGGGATAGGGCATGTAGCTGAGAGGTTAGACAGGGTTTTGTCAGGGGAGGGTACCAATCCAGTAGTGTGTCTTAGTGTGGGAGGAAATGACATAGGAAAGGTTAGTAGTGAGGAACTTTTCAAGAAGTATAGGGAGGCGCTGGGGAAGATTAGTGATAGGGGAGGGATCCCGATAGTATGTGATGTCTTGCCTAGAAGAGGGGTTGGTCGTGAATGGCTGTCCAGGGCAATGGTTGGGCATTCATTGATAGCTGGCAACGATTCTATGGCAACGACTACCTGTACAGTGGCGACGGAATACAGTTGTCTCGTGAGGGGGTAAAGACGTTGTCTGCATCCCTGGAGCGTGAAATTGTCACTTCAAACGGGGGGTTTCGCCAGTAGAGAGAGGTCGGGGAAAGTGGGAGTCAAAAATCAAGCAGGTCCTGGGAAGTAAAATTAGTTACTCAGGACAAGGGGTAAAACAGGACCAGGGAAGGGTAGGTTTAAATGTATACTATACAAACAGTAAGAGCATTAGAAATAAAATAGACTTGCTGAGAGCGGTTGTATGAACCGAGAATGTAGACGTCATACCGATCACCGAAACTTGGATGAATCTGGCGAGCAAAATTTTTTTATCAGAGTACCACATAGAAGGGTACAACCTTTTTCACAAGGACAGGGAAGGTAGGAAGAGGGGAGGGGTCGCACTCTTCGTCAAGGATACATTAAAATGATGTATTAATAATTCAATAAATGGTGAAATAGGAACTGAGCCTGTATGGGTCGAAATCACGGAAGGAAGAGAAAAACTAATTATGGGAGTGATTTACAGGCCCCCACGTCTTGGGAAGGAAGCAGCTCAGCCTACATGGCAGGAAATGAGTAGGGCAGCAAAATATAAGAACCTATGCATTATGGGGGATTTCAACTTCAGAAATATTGACTGGGACAACATTGTAGGTGACTATGAATCTGAAGACTTCCTAGACGCAGTACAGGACAATTTTTTGAAACAACTAATGACAGAACCTACTAGAGGTAACAATATATTAGACCTAGTATTTACAAATAAAGAAAATATTATTAGAGATATCACAGTAAGGGAAGAACTAGGTAACAGTGATCACAGAGAAATCAGGTTCACCCTAAATTGCGAAACAAAAAACAATGACAATATGGTCAGAGACCCAATTTTTCGGTTGGCGGATTATCAGGGGTTAAGAAGGTTCCTAGGTGAGGTCACCTGGGAACAGTCACGTTAGTCCCCAGTAGGAAGGGGTGAGGTCATAGATGACACAACAATTGATCATGACTATAATATATTCACTAGTATACTACATAAAGCACAAGAACAAAATATACCACACAGAAAAATTAGGTCAAATAAGAATGAGCCAAGGTGGATGATCAAAAAACTTAAACATGACATATGAATAAAGAAAGGAATATATAAGAAATTAAAGGGAGGGGAGGAGCAGCTCAGAAATAGGTATAATAAACTATCTAGGAATTTTAAGAAAAATGTAAGGAAAGCAAAGAGAGACTATGAAATCAAAATAGCAAGAGAATCCAAGGCGAATCCCAAGGGATTTTTCCAGGTATATAGGACAAAGGTCAAGGACAAAGTTGGGCCTTTAAAGTCAGGGAGGAGAGAAGTGATAAATGGCAGTGAAGAAATAAGCAAAGCATTGAACAGCTACTTCTTATCAGTTTTCACAGAAGAAATTTGGGATGAAATTCCAGAGGTGGAACTGATATTTAAGGGAAAGGAAGAAGAGAAATTAAAGAATATCACTTTCAGAAAAGAGGATGTTCTTAAGAAGATAAATAAACTAAAGAAAACATAATCCCCAGGGCGGGTTGAAATTTTACCTCGAGTCTTGAAAGAGTGTAGGGAACAGATTAGCGGACCCCTCGTTAACTTATTTACAAAATCATTAGACACCTGAGTTGTGCCAAACTTGTGGAAACAGGCAAATGTAGTACCCATATTCAAAAAGGGAGACAGAGCATCAGCGTCAAATTACCGGCCGATCAGTTTGACGTGAGTAGTGGGGAAATTTCTTGAATCAATTATAGCAGATAGCATCCGATCTCATCTAGAGAAAAGCAAATTAATCTACGACTCTCAACATGGGTTTACAAAGGGAAAATCTTGTCTAACAAATCTGCTAACGTTTTTTAGGAAAGTCTTCCAGGAAGTAAATAATGACGAAAATTACGAGGTTATTTACTTAGGCTTTAACAAAGCATTTGACAGAGTATCGCATCAGAGGCTTCTGAGAAAAATTAAGGCTCATGGTATCGAGGGGAAAGTATTAAATTGGATAAAATCATGGCTCACTGATAGAACGCAGAGGGTCAGTGTAGATGGTGTTAAATCTGAGTGGGGCCGTGTAACCAGTGAGGTTTCCCAGGGGTCAGTACTAGGCCAACTCTTGTTCATAATCTACATAAACGATCTAGAAACTGGGATGAGCAGTGACATAAGCAAGTTTGCGGAAGACACCAAAATAGGGCGGCAGATTAATTCAGGGCAGGATGCAAATGCATTACAGGAGGATCTAAATAAACTGCAGGGGTGGTCTGAAAAATGGCAAATGAAATTCAACACCAGCAAGTGCAGCGTACTTAATATTGGAAGAACAAATACTGATAATGTATACAGCCTTAACAACATCAACCTAAAGAAATCGACTTGTGAAAGAGACCTAGGGGTACTTGTAAGCCCGGACCTAGGGCCTAGAAAAACGTGCGTTAATGTTCGAAATAAGGCAAACAGAGTATTGGGTTAAATATCTAGAAGTGTAAGTAACAAGAGTGCAGAGGTCTTATTGCAACT